>NC_055698.1:6635746-6803246 GCF_017639745.1 Melanotaenia boesemani
TGTATTCAAGGTAAAAAAAAAAAAAAGCCTGGGTTTCCTGTGCATGAATGAAGCATTTTGTTCATTTCAAAGGGCCAATACATCTGCATCAAGACCATCTGGTAAAAATTTCCAGTGCCAGGGGGAGTTGGAGCATAAGCTGAATATTGATTGGACCAATCTGAAATATTTGCCTCTACAGAGCAGTTGACATACACGTCCCCACATGATTAAGTGAACAAAGTAGCCCAGAGAGTCCACTTATCCAGTTCATCTCTTGACTGCCCTTCCAGATGTAAATTATATTATAGCATTGACCCCTGTAGTGAAGAAAATTAAGATGTATGCAGTTTTAAAACCAACAGAGAAAAAGGGGGAAAGGAATATGATATTCATGAACATTTCCAATTAGTTTTTTTCTAAAGAAACAACTTTTGCTGTTGGCATTGACTTTTCAGGAACCATGTAAGAATGTTAAGAGCTTGTCTTAGGTTTTTTTTTGTGTGTGTGTTTTACAGTATTTCAGCTCATTTACAAATCTCGAAAACCTCAGTATAGTACAGAGATAGGCAAGTTTGGACCCGCAAGAGCAGCAGTCCTGCTGGGATTAGATGTTTTCCTGCTCTAACATACCAGATTCAAATGAAAGGGATCCAAAAACGCTCGGTGACTCATCCCTTTCCTAGAATATAAACCTAGCAGAGCTCTTAGATCCAAAGACTCTGGTCAACTAGTCCAGACCAGAGTCCAGACTAAACATGGAGAAGCAGCATTTAGCTGTTATGCTGCAAACAAGTGGAACAAACTGCCAGTGGAGATTAAACTTTCACCAAATGTAGACATTTTTAAATCCAGGTTAAAAATATTTTTCTCATGCACCTATGCATGAATTCTACTCATCTTGTATTTAATCATTTTAATGTAATTTATTTTTTTTTATTGTGGTTCTTGCTATGTGTTGCTGCCTTTTACTATTTCTTACTATCTGTAATGCTTTTGTTTTATGTAAAGCACTGTACATGAGATGTGCTATACAAATAAACTGCCTTGCCTTTGAGTGTATGTGAAACGGAAACATCTAAAGTAAGGGCTCTTCCTCCGTTCCTCCATTAAACAAACATTTACCAGATACCTGCCCAAAGTTAGGGTACAGTCAAAGAGTTTAGAAAGAAATGACCTACAAGTTATTTTCTTTGAATGTGATGGAAAACTTTGTTTTGATAAGGGAACCAGGCAGGGGCACTGACGAGGAAAGGAGTGGTACAAATGAGATCCTTTTTTCTTCTTTTATTTATTTATTTATTTATTTAGGTCTTGATTTTATGTGAGTTTGGACTGATTATTACAACTAAATTGGTCATCTAATGTAAAAAAGTAAAGAAAAGGCTGCAAGTAATTGTGTGATGGAATTAACTTCTCTTTAATGAAGAATTGTCTGGTGTTTCTATACTAAAGGGCATCTTAATGGAAACATTGGAGCTCTTTTCTTTAGTATTTGGAAAATTTGAACAGCTCTTATCATGGCTGCCACTGAGATAGTTCTGGGAAATTTCACTCAGGAAGTTTCCTAAGCAATACAGACTATTCATTCCTACCCTAGACTGCACCTTGTGAACAAAGAATAAGTAGTTGTTTTGATCCCACCATTTTGAACCAATCTGCTGTTAGTTGGAGCAGACTGGGTCTTTTGGGATGAGTGTCCTAAAGAAGGGATCCCCAACTCTAGTCCTCAAGCCCCACACTCCTTACTAGGTCTTAAAATGAGGTAAAAACAACAATTATGTGACATATTACACAGCCATAAAATATTTAACAAAAACGAATCCCCAGCTGCACATCATGATACTGAAGAGTCATCTTTAAGTTGAAGTAATCATTTTATGTATGGCATTACTAATTTCATACATTGTGTGAGGGATTTGGGACCCACTCTTTATAATACTGATTCATTTCATTGAGGCTTGTTCAGATTCTTTGTACATAGCTTAAAATACCACAGCATTTTAACTG
Organism: Melanotaenia boesemani; assembly: GCF_017639745.1. Lineage (NCBI taxonomy): Eukaryota > Metazoa > Chordata > Actinopteri > Atheriniformes > Melanotaeniidae > Melanotaenia > Melanotaenia boesemani. The sequence goes on from NC_055698.1 coordinate 6,637,736, forward strand.
GATTTAGGTCTGGACTTTGGGTCATTACAACACCTTGATTCTATTATTTTGCTTTTTATTTCAATCATTCTCTTATAGATTTACTGCTGTGTTTGGAGTCATCGTCCTGTTACATGACCCGGTTTTATCCAAGCTTTAGCTGTCAGACGGATGGCCTAACATTAGACTCTGTAATACTGTGGGATCCAGAGGAGTTCATGGTCCACTCAATGACTGCAAGGTGTTCAGGTCATGTGGCTGCAAAACAAGCCCAGATCATCAGCCCTCCACCACCGTGCTTAACATTTGGTATAAAATGTTTGTGCCAATTTGCTGTGTTGGGCTTTTACCAGCCTCTCTGCTCTGCATTATGACCAGACATCTCCACTTTGAACTTGTCTGTCCAAAGCACATTTTCCCAAAAGTCTTTAGGTTTGTTCAGATGCAGCTTTTCTAACCTAAATTGTGCTGCCATGTTCTTTTAGAGAAAAGACTTCTTTCTGATTTTATATCTCACACTTGCTGATGACCAATTAAATAAGTGTAGCTAATTAGCAGTACCTGGCTGCTATTGACCCTCTTAATTCCTATGGAAGTGGAAGTAGTAGTCTTTAAACACTGCTTCTGTTTTTTTGGCTGAGTTTTTGTTAAATAAATCGTTAGATGGTTATGTTTTTTGTTAGACAAACACTTGTCATTTATATACATCAACATCAACAAACTATATTCTGCCTTACCACCTAAGTCCTTAACACCAAACCTTTTAGCATGAGCATTGATACACATCTACTGTCAATGCTGGAACGGTTTAATACAGTTTATGAATTGGGCCAGATTGAAATGTTCAGTAACAATAAATAGCCTAGAAAAAAAAAAAGTTTTTCATTAATTTTCTGTCAAGATGTTACATAGCTGTCATTCCGAAGTGAGTAATGAGGAAGATGATGCTCCTCAAACCAGCGCACTAAAAAAAGCTAATGGTAGTTACGCAGGGGGTCAGACTCATGATTCTTCTTCTCTGTGTCACTTTCTGCTGTTGACCAAAGCCAGCTGCCATTGTCAAACTGTGAGCCCGCCAATTACTGTCCCAGCTTGAGGGAATATTGTTGGACAATAATAGCGATGCCTCGTCTAGCCTGCCAAGCAGTAATTGTTGGGCTCTAAATGGACACTCGATTGTCTTTGTTGCTTTTTGGATGTCCACATTATGAGGAGGGAGGAGAATATGTACTTTTCATTGCTCTCTCTCTCTCTCTCTCTCTCTCTCTCTATATATATATATATATATTTTTTTTTTTTTTTTTTTTTTTTTTTCCAGGTACTTAACACGACAGGCTCTGCATTTTCAGTTCCATGTGGTTTGAATCTTTCAGATGACTCCAGGAAATAAAAATAAAAAAAAAAACAAAAGATTATGGGGATTACTACAATAAAAATATGTTCCTTCTTTGCAGCATGTGGTAAATTTATCTGGCTGGGGATATAGGAGAGAGGGAAAAAAATTAGATAAGTGAGTGTGAGACAAATACACTTAGATACAAAAGTCTCCCTCCTTTTCTGCCTCTCTGCAGAATGAACCAGGCACCCACCGGTGGCTTTGAGGAGGATGTTGGTGCCAGAACAACTCATCATATCATGTACCCTGAAAGTGCCATAGACTTGGACAATACCACCAGTCTGGTACTGATCCCCTTCAAGACTCTGGACCTGCAGTGGATTATTAGTGCTCTCACCACTGGCACTATTAAACAGTAAGTGTCCTGAATGAAAATGAAAGTGGCACTAGTCAATATTTTCCTTTAAAAAGAGGTACAATAGATTGTGTGTAATGTGAAATCCAAATCTGCAGGTAAGGATGTCCGATCTTAATTAAAGTCACCAGATACAAAACCTGAGGACATTTTCAGTTCAATGGTCAATGTCATTAAAATGTCCGATACCATCATTCAGGGGAGTCCAGCTCTTTATGACATTGCCACAAAATTGACAGTGTATGATATGTATGGATGTGTGACAGATCATGTCCAAGACAACATGCATTGTGAGGTCATCCTGATAAACATTAGCTAACTGTTAGCAAAGTGGTTCGAGCCAGGACAACCTTTGAGCCTCCAGCAAGGCCCCTGTTTATTTGTTTGTTTTTTTTAATTCCACAGAGGAGCTACTGTAGCACTGACTGCTAAATACTTCTATTCTTTCTATTACAGAGAGGTGTAAGGCACGTAAGAATGCTCATACTCAGTCCTGTCCACTTCAAAGCAATTTCAATGGGTGCATGAGCTTTGGAAGTTCGACCTCTAAGCAAACGAAGCATGAAGTGGGCTCTATTGTCCACAGAAAGATAAGGCAGAAGGATGCACTGTAGGAAGAGAGGGCAACCTGGTAGAGTCAGAGTGTTGCTTTGGGCAATGTTCTACTTTTACAGTTCTCACCCATTTAAACATTGTTGCTGACCACACACACACACACACACCTCATTGCAGTAACGGAATAACCTGGTGGCAGTGGTAATGCACCATTTCACCATGTAAAAATTGTTCAGAAGCAATTTAAGGAACATGACAAAGAGTTCAAGGTGTTTGCAAAGGGCCATAAATTCCCCAGATCTAAGTTTATTTATTTTATTTATTTATTTATTTATTTGAGCGGGACAGTGCATGTTAATGAACAGACAGGCTTATACAGCATGAATGTAAACATACCAGATTATAGCAAATGCTAATTTCCATCCGTTGTCCTGGGGATTTGGGGGGAATGGGAGAACAATATAATATAGAAACAATTTGTATTTACAAACAAATATAAAAATACATGTTCTTATGTCTAAAACAGTACATTCACATGCACAATTACCAACACTCATACTTAACCAAATTCAATATCACTACATACTTACACCTGCACAATACTTACACATACACAATTACAAACACTCATACTTATCAAAGCTCAATATCACTACATACTTACACCTGCACAATACTTACACATACACAATTACAAACACTCATACTTATCAAAGCTCAATATCACTACATACTTACACCTGCACAATACTTACACATACACATTTACAAACACTCATACTTATCAAAGCTCAATATCACTACATACTTACAGAGCCCTTCAGAGTTTTGCTTATTGTACGTTACAGTGTATGTTACATGTGGGTACACTCCTGATTCGACCAAAGCCAGGTTTTTAACTGGGCTTTAAATGAGTTATATGTAGGACATTCTCTTAATGTTTGTGGTAGATTATTCCATAGCTTTACACCTTGGACAGATAACACACCCTGACCAAAAGAGGTGCGTCTGTGTGGGATAATCACATCTCCTGTAGTGGTGGCTCTCGTTGTCCTCTGTACACTAATGCAACGACCAATGAAATCTCCCAGTGGAGGGGGTGCTAGAGAGTGTAGCACCTTATAAATCAGACAAGCGTTTTTTAAATATATCATGTTCTGAAAATTCAGTAACTTGAGTTTTCTTAAAATGTTGCAGTAATGGTGCGATTGCGGTTTTTTATCAAGTATTTTCAGTGATCTTTTATATAGAGTTTCCACGGTTTTAAGAGTTGTAGGACAGGCAAGTGACCAACTGGTTAAACAATAATCCATGTGAGAGATGAGCATAGAGTAAAAAAAACATCTTGGCTGCATTTAAGTTTAAGTTATTTCTGATATGTTGAAAATTTTGGATATTAAATTTGATTACTTGTGCTACTTTTTTTACATGACTTTTAAATGTTAATGTAGGATCCAAAATTACTCCAAGGTATTTAAATTCCATAACCAAATCAAGTTCTATACCATTTAGAAATACATTAGATTGAAGTATCTGTAAATTACGTTTTGAGAAGTACAAACAAACAGTCTTCTTGGTATTTAGGGAGACGCAAGAGTCGGTAATATATTTGTGTACAGAGGACAATGCAGCTGTTAGGGTATTAGCGGCTTGCTGGACATTTTGTGCCTGAGTATAAATTATAGCATCGTCCGCATACATCTGAGAAAATACATTTGGACATGCTTTTGATAAGTTATTGATAAAAAGAGAGAATAGAACAGGTCCAAGAATTGACATTACAGTCCAAACAGGTTTAATTGTTACGACTGGAGTCCTGTTACTACAGTACATAAATATAGTCTTTTCTCTAATCAGAGATATGCTCATGATTTCTTTCACCCAAATTTGTTTTTCTAAGTTTCAGGTAAAGAATCCTATATAAAATAATTTGACCATATTTCTGCCAATTACAGCACCACAGTAGCCATCAATGTAAGGTGATTAACACGTGGTTGATTAGCTTATTAACACATGTTAACCAAGATATGTCAAATAACAATGACAGTTACACAGCATTTATTTTTCCTGGCATGAAACTCACCAATATTACTGAATCAGTTGGAGACTGAGTGATAGTGGGAGACAGCAACAGAGCTACATGTCCCTGCAGAGCAGTGGTTCTCAAACCAGGGACCCAGACCCCTGTGGAGGTCCCAAGATAATTTCAGGGGGTTGCCAGATCATTGTAAAAACAAATATAGCCTACATTTATCAAATGAATTTGGGATTTTTTACCAGGGCTATTAAAAAAAAGTGTTAATGCAAAGAGATTATTCTGTAAAATTAACATGTTTTTTTCAAACACATTAACATGTAAACAACACAACTCATGCCATTTTAAAAGTCCAAATTAGGCATTATCTCGACAAGAGAAGCTTAATTTGGGCGTGTAGGTGATTTGTAACAGCAGTGAACTGAATCCACCCAAAAGACTTCATCCTCCTTATTTAGGAAGATTGTCATGTGTTGGAATATCATAAATACAAGGGACGACAAGGTGGAGATTGTAGACAACTACAGGTATCTCGGGTTGTGGCTGGATAACAAGCTTGACTGGACATGCTGTATAGATCACCTGTACAAGAAGGGACAAAGCCGTCTGTACTTCCTGTGAAGACTGGGATCTTTTAACATCTGCAGGAAACTCCTGCAGACGCCTGATACAACACATGCACAATAACCCATACAAACAGTTGCAATAACTTATACGTGCAATAGTGAACTGGGAATCTGTACCACCTCTACTGTGTGCAACGCTTGTTTATATTATTTTATTTAACTTATCTTATTATTATTTATTGCATTCTATTTATACTTTTCTTGCACCCTATTGCCTCTATTTTGCTTTATAACTGTATATATTATATCTTGTGCTTATCCTGCTTTACTGTTGGTGTTGTATTGCTGCTGGTACCCAAATTTCCCTGAGGACTCTCCAAAGGGATTAATAAAGTATTTTTATTCTATTCTATTCTATATTATAATATTATATAGTTGTCAACCTTATATTTAACATTTTTATTATCAGAAACAAAGTTATTATGGGTGCTATTATTAAATGTAGGTGCTTTGTCACAGCTGTTAACATAATCCACCAAAAACAACTTTATCCTCCTCATTTATGAAGATTTTGATAGTTTCATCTCTTACATTTAGAAGATGACCACAAGATGGCCCATATGATATATCACATAATTAACCACTTAGTCGTTGGGGGGGGTTTGCGGACCCCAACATATATTATCATGTGGGTCGTAGCTTAAAAAGTTTGAGAATCGTTGCTTTAGAGAACATACTAGTGAAGACATGATGTGTTCATTGGCAAAAAGCATTGTGTTCAGCGTGAGTACAGAAGGATTAGCATTTGATAAAGTATGCTTAATGCATATACAGTATATGAATATATTGTCTGAATTTATGCTTATTAAATTACACTGTAAATTTTGTCATTATTTTATTTAAAAAGTTAAAAATATATGCACCACTTTCAGATTAATTTTATATTTATCAATTTATATGAATTTTAACTCTTTTTTTGTACTTTTCTGTGTTCAACTGTGACTGTAGGAAAGCAAATCTCATAAAGAATTTTGTTCATAATGTAGAGATGTGATTGCAACATGTCTCAAGTATATATGACACGTTGTAAAAATGTATGTGTGTATATTATTGTGTCCTCAGAATGTCATCAAATGATTTCTCTTGGATGTGAGGAACACTGTCTTTTTAACCACTTTGCCACATTTTTCTAGTAATTTAAAAGCTGCTTTGACATTATTATGCATGCAGCGTGTGCTCCACTCCCAGATTAATTTACACAGTGATGCTATTTGTCACGTTGCTGTCGCAAGGCTAATAACTGTTTTAATTTTTCAGTGAATTTCAACTTCAGCAGCTTTATTCTCACTGACCCGTAGTCATTAGCTGTATTACTGGATGTCGAGGAAAGAATTGAGCCATTGCCAATTAATGCCACAACCAATAATTCAATCATGCCAACATGTTGGATAGCTAAAGTATCCAAGCAAATGTTGCCTATAAATGTGCAGTTGTCCTCCTGCCAAAGCAATAATTCTGCATCATTAGGTTTAAACTTTATTGGCAGTAATGTCAGCTTTAGCCCAACAGCCATGAGATCTAAACTGACTGGCTGTGAATTTACTTACTTTTTTTTTCTTACAATCTATGAAAGATCAGGACTGGTAAATGCTTGTCATTTCTATTTCTGCATTTGAATGTCATAAACCTTCATATTTAATCTTTTTAATAAGGAAAGTAGTAAACAAATAAAATATCTGGTGTCATTTTGCACATTGCATTGCCTCCATATGTTCTCCTCACTGCAGTTCGAAGCAGCTTCTAAAGACACTTTTCGTGCCAACTGAATAATGGCTCCTCAGAGAGGCTGCACACCTCAATTTTAATATTCAGTGTCTTCACTAACAGCTTCAAACCAGATGCTCTCATGTGATGAATGGTGCAAAATGCAAGAAATGCAAATGCAATGGGATTTTTTAAAAAAAGCAATGGTTAGCTTGACTTCACAATCTTTTACTTTTAGCATCATCAGTCAAATTTAATTTAAATCAGATAAGCTTAAATTGTGATTATGAGTTGTTGGATGAAAAATAAAAGTAAAAAAATAACTTTTTTTCTTGTGTTACAGGACATATTTACCTGTTATGTCCAGGATAAAGGCAAACAAAGATAAGGTGAGTTTTAATCAACAGCCTTTAGGCCAGAAGTGTTAAGATAAGGTGTGTCATAAAAACACACTCTCTCATATCCACGTGATTGTTGAACATTAAATTGTGAAATAATAGACATTAATTAACTTGTGTCTTATCTTGCCACATGCAGTTTAATGGGTGTTACATTATGTTCTTGTGATATCTCCTAAGACCCAATTTTTACTATAGCATATTTATCCATATGCATAACTCTCAGCACCTGCAGACTGAAGGATTTATTTCTTTTTTCATTGCAAACAGACATATGTGCAGCCCTTCAAAAAGCTAACAATGCAGAGCCTTTGGAGCTGATGCTACGCATTGATTGAATGCCAATTAACTAAAGCTAGGAAGGCCCAACTCCAAGAACCAGGGCTGATGTGCCTTTATTTTGTGTTGGTGTCATGTGTGAAAGTAGAAAATGGGTGAGAATTCAGCAGGAGAAAAGGGGGGCAGTAAGTGATGTGAAATGTGCCTGCTTCAGTATGCGCTCAGATACATCACCACGGAAACACTCTGAAACTGCTTTCACTGATGCACTAGAGTTCTGAAATGTTCTGGAGATAATCCAGAGCAGTTGTATGTAATAACGCAAATTACTTCAACATTTGTCCTGGACTTTAAATCCAGATTCCTAGTGAAATTTTCAGAATGTCAGCTGGTGAGACAATGTATGTTACGTGTCAGAAAAACCTCCATAGCAGTTTTGTCATTGAATGAATAGTAATGAGAATTGTCCTTTCTACTGGACCCGTACCCTGGAGGACCCTGAGCTATAGCTGAGCAGGGTCCTGCTGTGATTACATCGCTTTAATCTAGAAAGGGAAAGCTCTTTGACTGCACTGTGTAAAGATGTTCTTTCTGTGACCATTCAGGTTGGCCAAGTCAGTCATTTTCTAAAGAAAACACTGAGTTGTGTTATTAAGGTGAAGAGGAAAATAGGTTTTATTTTCTTTTGTATTGTGGCAAATATAATGATTTCAGAGAGTTAATTTTCCATGAATTTGCTGGAAATAGCCATGAAATGATCTTTGTGTCTGGGATGGTTGTTTAATTATGATGTGTTTGTAAATCTGTAAAATTTTGTGTTTATGCTTTTCTTCTAAATGCTGCTACACCTTTTGACTAGCTCACCCAAAGATTATAGTAGCTTTATGGTATTTTTATATATTACAAAAAAGTAGAAATTCCTTTGACATTTTTTTGCAGGTGTTGATCTACAGTCCAACATTTTTGAAATACGCCTATGAGTCCTGGCTTGATGGTCATGGACGATATCCTTCTACAGGCTTCCTAAGCTTGCTGTTTGCCATCCACATATGTGACGAGGTAAGCTCAACTACACCAATAAGTACCATGAGCAACTTTGAAAAAATAAAGCTACTGAAATTCCTCAGCCAAGTGGACTCATGGAGCTTTACAAGGAAAGCTCTGCTGTTTTATTGCTGTGCATTTTCAGAGCAACTGTGATGGGTCATGAAAAATAATCAGTTTAAATAATGTGGCTCTGAAGCAAAGCTATAAACCTTATGTAGGCAATGTTTCACTGTGATGGTTGTACTCATTACTTTTATTAACCTTGTCTGCTTTAGGTCAGTGTGTTTGGATATGGTGCAGACCAGTTTGGAAACTGGCACCACTACTGGGAGGAGAATCTTTTGGCTGGAGCTTTCCGCCACACGGGAGTCCACGATGCAGATTATGAATATAATGTCACCTTGCTGCTGGCAGACAAGCACAAAATCCAAATGTTTAAAGGCAGATGATACCAAGCTTACTTTCTATTTCTGTGTTATTTCTTTAGACGTTTTGACTTTCTGATCAGTTTAGCTTCCTGTTTGCTTAAACTACTTTTAGCAAATGTCATTTTAATTATAAATCAAAAAAGCTTTTGTCTGTGCAGCAGTTTATTGACAAGACAAAAGCAAAATAGTTGCTTTACAGATTCTATAAGCCCAACTTAAATCCATCTGAGACTGAGCATGAAAGAGAAGATGTCTTTAAAAGCTTTAGTACGATTATATAGTATGCCTTTGCTCCATGTTATCCTTTTTTTCTGTACAACATGGCCATCTAACATACAGAAGAAGGTCTTCTGACAGCAGACAAAGTGTCAGTAATTTGTGGGTGACAGAAAATGGAGGGAGGGATTTTGTTCCAAATTTATCATTGTCGTTTGTGCTGGAGGGGCCTCTATTGGAAGCTATTATGGTACAAATTGATATCCAGGAAACATAAATGTTTCGAGTCTCACAACAAAATCCTATTGATTTAGCTGTAAATATAATTTATACATCTTCACAATGTGACAGTGAAGGTGTCTGACTTTTTATTTATGGAAGTTGTGAGAAGGAATCAATTGATTTGTACCTTCCCGCATTTACTTCCATCCTGCTTGTGTGATTGCAGCAGCAAATGTGTGAAGAGGCTAAAAGAAATTGAAAAGCAAGCCAAAACTCAGCCCTAAAGCACTAATTTTAGAACAATCTGCCATTTATTGTACATTCAAAGGGCTGTAACCAGCTTTTAGGAAATACAAAAGTCATAAGCATACATTTCTATACCAACTAAAAAATTTTTTATCATAATTATTTATATATAATGTAATTTCTCACCCAAAAAAATGTGTTTCAACGCTATATTACCAGAAACAAAATTCTTAATCTATTACATTTAGCTGCTCTTGAAGCATGCGGTTTTATACATAAACAATGGAGCCAATTTTAGCCAGTTATTGCTCCAAAGACAAGTAGCATGATGATATGATATTAATTTCTCAATAACAATAAAACTATTTTAAAATTTATATATTTTCCCTTGAAGATTCAACCTAAAAATTTGTTAGATGCCCTGACCTCTCTTCTACTGTCATTAGTTAGATGTAATTAAAGTATGAATTATTAGTCCCCATCTACACCCATCAGCCACAGTATTTAAACCACCAGCAAGGAAATTGACATTATTTCTTTACAGTCCAATGTTCTACTGCAAAACCTTGGGTCCTAGCATTCGTTTGAATGTTACCTTAGCATGAAGGAGCTAAACAGCTAATTTTACATTTTCATATTAATTGGTGGTATCATTGTTGCGATTTAAAAAGTTAAGTTACCTCAAAACAACAGTGCTCACAACTTCAAAAACTGCCTAATTTCTACAGGAAAACAAACAATTGCTTAAATTAACTACTTAGCAGCTAAGCTAACGTATAGTGTAGCATTTAGCATGGTGATGTTGTATAGTGTTTAATTTACACTCCCAAAACAGGAAGCAGGGGATAGGGGAATACTGTTTACTGTACATTGTGGAATGAAAACACACCAAATCCAGGACCCAAGGGATCTGCTGGCATTAACCCAAAGAACCTGCTTTCTTATGCTTTAAAAGGATCACAGCTGCTTTGTCTACACTTTACTGGGGAGAAAATTTTAATGTTGGCTGTTGGGTGAAAAAAATAAACTTGTCCACTATTTGTGTTTGATATTAAATCCCTGTAAATTAATTACATTCTGGTCAAATTCAGCTGGTCTTTGAATTTAGTGCTGTTAAGCAAGTTATCTAGCCAATATACTAATGTGAGATGGTAAACATGGTAAACCAACTGAATAATTTTGCTTGCTGACATTAGCATTTAGCTCAATCCACAGCTGTGCAGCACCTAGTTGCTTGTATTGAATATTAGAATTAAAAATAGCTTGCTGAAGTGTACAAATTCCCTGATAAAAACTTAAATACAAATCCTTGAAAACACATAGCATATTTGCTCTGTGTAGCCATAATCAACTCTCCAGAAAACATCTTTTCAACTGCATGTTTTGTGCTTCAAGGGTTTAGCAAGGCCTGAGAACTATGTTATAGCACAGCAGTAGAATAGGTTTTCATCACCCACTGAAATAGAAGAGAAAACAGAGAAGCTTTTGAGATTAGAGGTGAAAGAAAAACAGCAGGTTATTTGTCATTCATCGCTGACACTTAATATATGATGCAGCCAATACAGGGGTGCCTTATTGTAAAACCAATGACCTATGGTACATCTTTATGTACATTGTGACATACTTTTTAATGAAAAGTAGATGTTAAGTGCCTTTAATGGGAGTTTTTAAGACTTCATTTTACCATGAAATTATTATTATTATTACTATTATTAAAGTTATTACTGGATTTATCACCAGTTTTCATGTTACTGTTACAGTTTATTTGTTGTAAATGTAAAAGAATAACTTGCATGATAAAGTATGGCTTTTTAAAGTGTTTCTTATACATTAATATTTGGTACTTCATACTACAGTAATAACACCACGTGTTGTCCAGGCTTGAAATCATTAACTGCACTTGCTAAACTTTTGTAGATAGAGGAACACTTGATATTAACTGGAAAAGCACTGGCTTTTCTGTCCTTATTTTCACCTACAAACGTCTGGTAAGAAATGATGTGTTGATTCATGTATGGCAGATGTTTAGCTTGGGGGGGGGGGGGGGGGGGGGGGGTTGCTCATCTAATAAGCTATGATTTGCTCCATGTGCCTTGAAACCTAATGGGTATATTTACCCTACCTGCATAATCACAATTACTTCACAGGCTGAGGAAATGAGGACAAACATCTACCATCATGTGCATATAGTACGTTTATAGTATGTATGGCCACAGAAGACTATGGAAGTTTGTTTTCCGGGGAATACTGTCACCTTGTGGACAAGAATGTGTGCCAGCATTCATTTTTCCATTAGAAGAGATATATGAAGGCATGTGATTAACTGACATTTTATTCATTTTTGATGGTAAAATCTAAATTCAGTGGTTTTCACACAATAATGATTTTTATGTTTATGTCAAGCTGAGTTCTGAAATCTTTTTTGTTTTAAATGCATTAGTGAAATTCATATAAGAAGAAATGTTTGGGGGAAAAGTACTGTACATACATTACTCTGTTTTGTTTTTTTGTTGTTGTTTTTTTCACTGCTTTAAAGACCTTGTTGAGGTCACTGAAACTGACTTGTGTGGGAGAAATAATGATGAAAAAAGTAATTATTCAGTTATTCAGCTATTAGTGGACTTCCACAGTGCACTAACAAATAACTATAGCTTGTTTTGTAGAGATTTGCAAAAAAAAATGGCAAGGAGGTTGATTTCTTTTATTTACAACTCACTTCACACATTTTGAGTGGGCAGAGTGTAATTTTACTTACAAGTACCCTGGTTGTGCATGGACACACACAGCTGCATTTACACAGCTGAGATGAGTCAAATGCATCACATTTTGGGATTTGACGAGAAATAAATAATGTTGTAGTAATCTTAGACAGTGCAAATATTACTTTTATTTAAAATTCAAATTTTTATACCACATCATAAGAAGTTTGACAGTGTTTCTTGTTTCTGCACATTTTAGGATACAGTTTTCCTAGTGTAGAAATTAATCTTATCGTCAGCTTTTCTCTTTTTCTCTGATAAAATCATAAGCTTATCCGCCTTAATTAGTGAAGTTGTGTACAGTTTAGTGCTCTTCCCAGTGTGGTTGTCACTAATGCATTCTCTCATCACCACCATTGCATACTACAAGTTTATAATAAAAATGTTTGAATGCCAGAGTTTCCCTCTGCTTCTTCTCTTTGCGTAATGTACACCCATGTTGTTCATCAGTGATTTAAATAAATAATGGGTTTGAATGGTGAACATGATGAATGTTTTCAAGGTTGTGAAGTATTCATGGCCTTTGTTTTTATAAGTTCAGCCTTCTTGCACTCACATTAAAGTTTCAAAATGCTCTGTCTGGCCTACTGATTTTATATGTATAAACTCGTTTAGCTGCCACTTCATTTAAAGTGTTGTGCACAGTTTCTTTGGCACATTAGATATTTAGCTTCTTATCTATGATTCAATACAGTCAGTGAAGCGTCTGCTCGATGCTTAATTTTTCTGCAGCTTCACAACAAATTCTGACATACAAAAAAAAAAAAAGCTGGATCCTGCACATATTGTACAGCTCCCACAGAGCTCTGATCCTAACATCTATAAGTCAGCCTGGAATTATGGGAAGAGACGATGACGAGACACACTGAATCCATCAAGGAGTATACTCTCCTTAAGATACTTGGGAGCTTATTGGAGCGGATGTCCTGACTTCCTTAAAGTTAACAAATATACCACATAATAGCAATGTCCAGTCTGACAGGGTGTTGAGAAAACAAGTGTTGGAGGATACAGTATGTGTTTTCCTTCTTAAGGCGACTTGGAACCTCAACCTTAACTTTACTCAAATATCATTAATGTTTATATACTCTAAACATTTTAAAATTGTTTCATTATTCTTTGTATTGTTGCTAAATCACGCAAAAGTGTTTAAAAAACATTTATCACTTATATAAAGCTCTATTTGATATAAAACTATAAATGCCCAGAAAGTCTACTGGCTTGACAGATTTAATAAAATTAAAATGCAACAAAATTGTGGAGACCCTGCTATTGTCATTGTACTTAGACTGTAAATCATAATGACTGCTTTTGCATGAGATTTAAAATGCTTGTTGTGTCCTTCTGTTGAAAGGGACTTTTATATAAATCATAAAATGCATGCAAGTTTCATTCCATGCAATCACTATATAGCAATGATATAAACATTAATATTAAGCCTGGTAATGCATACGCATTTTAGGGCATGTTCAGTTATAGCCTGCCACAAAGTTAGTATACTCTGACACAAGTAAAGGTCCTGAATTCAGAAATATCCCTTGTATTGGTATGAGGAAATATGATCAAGGTATCAAAAAAAAAAAAAAAAAAAACAGTGCAGCAAGTTATTCACAGCCATGACAAACTTTGATTCATAGTCAGTATTCATAGGACCAATAGATTTCTCTATGATTAGAAATAATATAAGTAAGTGGCAAAAGAAAGTAGGACATTACACTGGAATATAAACGAAAACCTTTAAACAATGTGTGTCTCGCTTATCTCTGCTGGGATTTTTGAACAACTCATTTTCATTGTCCGACTTTTTTAATTAATTTGATTATTTGATTGCCTCGTAATTCCTTGTATGGGCTGTGCAGAATATACCACAACGTTACCTAAGATTCAGAAATTTTACAATTTAAGACTTAATATCAAACAGATTGTTTTCTGTCTGTAACAGAATTGCCAAACCTGGCCTCAAAACAGACCGCAGAAGTCCCCGGATTCCTTGCATTCACGTTAAAATAAAAATTATATTGATTAGAAATATTCACTAAAGTTTTCTTCATTCAAATTCAATGTTTTTATTGAAATTTACTTGTTACGTAAATGCGCGCGCAGTGGACTCGCATCATAAACAAGCCGCTGTCTCTTTAACACGTGCAGCAATAAACTGATGACGCCGCCCGACGTTCAACAAGCAGCACAACAAGGAAGTACTTCTCAGTTTAACCCGACAAGAGTCAATGTTTTCGTTGTAGCACAAGTAAGTAAAGCTCTAAAATCATCTAACCGCATTGTGAAAAGGTAATTTGCTTTTTGTTTGTGACAAAACGGAGACCTTTAGCGAGAAACTGCCAGTTTAATGTTCACAAACATCGCAACTATAGCTATTGGTTTCACTTTCTAGTTGGCAGCATGACAACGCAGACCCTTACAGAGTATGAAATATAGCTTTTAAAGCAATTAAATAAAAACTGCGCCACTGTGACGCAGTTTTTTTAGGGTAGTCTAACTACAGAAGTGACGTTTAGCTCCACAAAACAATGCTAGTTAGAAAGTACGAACTTCCCGGAAGGCAGCGGTGTGTAGGCCGAACTGATTACAAGTCTCTTACTGGTCCTCATAGACGTGTGAGAAATCATTAAAGTTATTTACGGATCACGTTTAAGTGAGAAATGATTATGTTTTAAGAAAGAATGCGTGATTATTGGCAAAGTGTACTTTGATTTTTTTTGTCTTTGCCAGTAATAACTCAGTAACGTAATTAAACAGTTTAACTTATCACACTATTGCCTGTCTTTCATATTTTCACAAATTCACACTTGTGCTTTTATTATGTTAATATATACCCAAATAATCTGTTCTTTATGGGATTGTAAATTAAATATTGAGTACTTCATGCTGTCTCATCGCTTGTAATTCAAAGTGAAAGATGCTGATATCAGAGTTTTGACTATATTTGAGAGGTTGCTCCATTAATATTATGGTTTAGATAAACTGCGTTTACTTATTTGATTTTCAAAGAGACATATAATATATCAGAAAAACTGTGTAGTGTCCTACATATAGCTTTATAATATTAAGAAAACCAGAAACATGTAAACATGGCTGCTTTTAAAATATGTGATAATATTTTCAAATAATTACATTTTGCGAGAGGCAAATAAAATAACTAATATTATCTATATCAATATTGATATTATTACCATGTTAATAATAATAATAATAATAATCATAATCATAATAATATCAGGACACTAAATTAACTTTTTCTGATCACCAGATAATGTGTTATGTTGGTAGATTCCTAAATTTACCAGATTCAGTCATTCAGATTTTCTATTAGCCTTTTTTAAGAGACAATAAACCAGATTATAGGTATAGGTGTAGGTGTACCTGAATGCATTTGAATCATATACGTTCCTTTGAATTGTTTTTATTGACTTTTTTTGTCATGACAATGTCAAACAACAACATTCTCTTAATCTTGTCTTTTCCAGCAAGGACCAAAGTAACTTTTGTTCTTAAGACCTATTATGTAACTTTTCAACCTTAAAACACTGCATTCTGGACTCGTTTGATAGCACATTGACATATTTTGTGCGTTTCTGGAGCTATCGTTGCCCTGCAGCATCCCGAGGCTGAAAAACGCTCTATGCGACTTTTTCTTCCAAGAAGCAGCACAACGTATGAGCCAAGTTTCACTTTGCGTAAAACATCTACAAAGTTTTTTTTAATTGATTTTTGGTTTTTGTCATAAAAAAATCACACGCTAACACACTGGCCATTTTTAACACGCGAAGAAATGCAAGAAGGTGTTATCGGAGGAAGAGAGGAAAAGAAAGAAAGAATGAGACGGAACAGGAGATAAGACAAGAGTTAAGATAAGACTGACTTTTACTGGCAGGAGAGAGCTCACAGTACAAGTAGGATGCAAGAGGTATGCAGACTTAGCCGTCAATATGGATGCATACCTGAGAAAATCTGCACTCCCACATCATCATACCGCCTCCTCTGTGCCTCACAATGGAAACCACTCCTACAGATACCAGCGATTCCAGTTTCCTTCATCTTGCAGAAACACAAAAATTGGAACCAGAAATCTCAAATTTGGAAGAAAGAACACTTTTCTATTGGTCTCATTTTTATTGCTTGTGAATTATTGAAGTAGTTTTCTTCTTTTTGGCCATCCTAGGTAGTAGTTTCTTTGTAGAAATTCAGCTGAAAGGCTGATTCATGCTGTCTCTGTTGAATAACTCATGTTGACCACTTGAACCATGTGAACAGGTCATACAATGATATATGAGGTGGTGTTAACTGCAGATGTCTGAGGCTGGTGACTAACGAATGTATCCTTCTTGAACCTTATGAAAGTCACTTTTTTTCTTCGCTATTGATGGTTTTTGCACCAAAGGATACGTTAAAAAAAAAAATTTAAAAATCAAATAGATGAAAAGTAAAATAAATAAAGCTATACAGGATTTATTCTGTCCAAACCTTTGACTGGTACTGCATTTTTCTGTGTTTTTAGGATGTCTGTTGGAAGCCCAGAGGAGAGGACAGTGGAGGTGCTGGCGCTGCCTGAAGGAATAGATGAAGAGCTGCTGTGCCTTTACTTTGAGAATAAGAAGCGTTCTGGGGGAGGTTCGATTGAATCTGTGGGGAAGAGGGGCAACCATGTTGTACTGGTTTTTGAGGAGGCAGAAGGCAAGTTTCTACAGTATATGTGTCTTGACTGTTTTCAATTGTAAATTTGATTTTTCACTGTTTGAATGATCTTGTTTGGGTATGAACTATATCATATTTAGCAGTCATGTGAATAAAAAAAGTAAATCCTCTTTCAATTCTGAGGTTTTACATATCAGGACATTTACAAAAGAGTTTGACAACCTAAGATGAACAACAACACATGACATATATTTTATTTATAAAATTAAGTTGATAAGCTAATGATAATCTGCATGAGCACCTTTTAATAAAAGCAGAGGTTTTGTCACTTGCTGGTCCGAAGCATTCAGGTGTGTGTGTTAACATAATGCCAAGGAGGAAGACATCAGCAATCTTAGATAAGCAAATATTGCTGCCCAACGATTTGGTGAAGGGTTTTAAACTATTGTCAAGCAACTTGGGAGTCTATCATTCTACAGTGAGAATATTATTCAGAAGTGGGAGACGTTCAAAACAGCTCCAAAGTCTTTCCAGAAGTGGAAGTCCCAACAAGTTTAGCCCAATGCCAGACTGTGCAATGCTCAAAGATGTTCATAAGAAAAAAAATCCTGAGAGCTACATCAAATGTTAAAGTTCACAACAGTGCAATCATAAAAAAGCTGAACTAGTATTTCACTTGTTTGGATGGGTTGCAAGAGAAAGCCTTTTCTCTCTAAAACAAACTTGGCAGCACAGCTTAGGTTTGCAAAGTTGCAGCTGAACAAATTACAAGACTTCTGGAACAATGTCCTTTAGGCAGATGACACCAACATGGAGGTATTTGGTCATGATGGCCAGCAGTCTGTTTGGGGAAAACCAAATAAAGCCTGTCAGCACAAACATCTCACACTAACTGTCAAGCACGGTGGTGGAGGGCTGAGGATTTGGGCTTGTTGTATAGCCCCATGACTTGGACATTCATTGAGTGTACCATAAATTCCTTTGTATCCTAAAGGATTCTAAAGTCATACATGAGGCCATCTGTCCAACAGCTAAAACCTGACTCAAACTGTCTCATGTTGCCGAACACAGCAGCAGATCTGCAGCAGAATGACCAGAAAAGAAAATAACGTGTCAGATTGGTCCAATCAAAGTGCAGATCACAGCCGAGCTGTGCAGAAAAAAATGCTGCAAACCTAAATGAACTGATGCAATATTGACTCAAATTAACAATAAATGTCAACATATAATTCATAATAGTCATTAACCATTTTCTTCGTTGTGAACTAAGAGTGCTTCTTGGGTTTAAAGCTCATCACTAGTTCTTTTCCCTGTTTTAAACACAAAAATAAACATCTCAGTACTTTGTCTTCCAGATATTGGTTGTAATATTTTCTTTTTTTTCTGCTCCAACCACATCAACAGCTGCTGCCAGAGTGCTGTCTAAAGGCCATCATGTTCTGCATAATATTGAGCTGATTGTAAGAAAGCCTCCATCAAAGGACCCATGCAGACTGCTCCTGCGAGGGATCAATCCTGGTACCTCCTTGGAAATGATAGAGCTCTATGTTGAGAACATGATGGACCTCAACATGACCGACTACACCTTGCACCCATCACCAGGCAGTGATTTTGTCCTTATTCACTTCTGCCAACCCTTCTCAAAAGGTCTTTAAACATTCATGTTTTCCTTTTCTTAGAAGAAATTAACCTTCACTGTTCAGACTTCAGAGACAATGATCTCTTCACTGTTTACAATATATCAACTGTGTATGATATGTATGTATGTGCGTATATTTTAGGCCCAGGCTCTGACAGTTATCATAGCTGATGACAAGTATTTCAGATTGCCATCAATACTAAATCCAGATTTTACCCAGCAGTCTTTAGATTTAGTTTGTTTCTTTTGCTAAATGGTAAATACTGGAGATCAAACTTGCAAAATTGAGGTCAAATAGACAAAAAAAAAACGTCATTGTGGGACTGTCAGCAGGCTAACATTAGCATTTAGCTGAAAGAAATGGATGGCTGTGGACCAGGTGACATATCAGCCATCTTTCAATTTGGGTTTTGGAGTTCGAAAGTAATGCCTTCCATTCATACCAAATCACTAACATCGACTTAAATGTCATCTCGTGATTTTATTCCTGAGCTCAATTGGACATTTAAATAGAAAAATTAAGACTGTGACACATTTTGTGTGTTGAGCTTTAACGTGTTCACGTTAGAACTTAGATGTAACCCTATCAGTAACCCTAACCAAGCACAATATGGTCCAGTTTCTGTAGTGGAACAGCAAGTACGCGTGCTAACATGGGACCACTGGTAACAGTGTTTGATGCTGTGCCAGCTTGCATTTTGGCATTGTATAGATTGTAGAGAAAATGTAAGAAATGTCACAGTTTTACACAATTTGACACCCCAGTTTTGGCCTTCTGTATATAACCAGTTTTCATACATTGTTGGTAACAATTACATTAAAGCAGGATATAATGTAAACCTTACTTCTATTTAGAGTCTCAAACTAAGTATTTGTGGAACTTGGTCATAACAACGAAGTTGGTAAAGTCTGACTGTCATTGCTACACACCACATCAACATTTTCCTCATCAAATAAACTATTTTTAGTTGTTAGAATAAAGAAAATGGAAACATTTCTACTTGTTCATTTTTAATACAATTTACAAATAATTACTGCATTGATTTCTGTCTATTTTTGATCTGGACTGATGGCATTGTATCGTAGATCAGTGTTTTTAAAACACCCCTAAGTGTTTGTGTGTGTGTGTGTGTGTGTATACATATGTAAAGCATTAAGTACTTTGTAGAACTTGAATTCGGTTAAAATGTGCTTTCATCCCATTTGTAATTTAACAGGGAACCTGTACAATGTCTACGGCCAGTTTGATGTGAATTTCTTGTTTTATAGATTTTCAAACTCTCAGCGCAAAAATCTCCAAGAGAAAACTGGTTGGTGCCGAGGTCACTCTCGAACAGATTGAGCAGACGGACTCCGTCCTTGTAGAGAACCTGCACCCGGGTACCACAACCGACCTGCTGTCTTTGTACTTTGAGAGCGCGCGAGGTGGGAATCAGACGGTGAAGGAGGTCACCATGCTGTCAGAGGGAGCAGCAAAAGTGTCATTTGCGAACTATGAATGTAAGTTTTCAATGTCCGACCTTAAAACTCTGATTGCTCTTTTATTTCCTCCCTAAAAAAAAATGTGTGTTTTTGTTTTTTTCTAACAGCTGTGGATCCCGTCCTGAATCTTCAGCACAAACTGGATGATACAGAACTTGTAGTGAAGCCCTACTATAACTTTCTCCAACCGACACCATCGCAAGATGTTGAAATTGAGAGCCAAGAAGTCACAGAGACGAGCTCAGAGGACCTGAATGTTATCCAGCAGCAGACTGGTCCCATCCTTGCAGATGCAGACCAGCCCTCTCCTGCTGAGCCATCAGACAGCAGTCACTCCTCCTCTTCTCAGACAGCTTTGGACTCTCCTGCTGCTGGTGAAACAGTAGAAATGGTGGAAGAGGAGGTCATGGAGGATGAAACTGATGAAGCACAAACACTAACTTGTGATTTAGCCATTACAGACCCAGTAAAATATTCTTTGTTTCAGTGCAGCTCTGTTTATGAAGACATACAGAAAACCAATCCAGATTTTAGCATCCAGATTAAAGATGATTGTGTCCACATTGCAGGACCTAACAGACTTCAAGTAGAGCAGATAAAACACACAATCATGGACTTTATTGGCAATATGGTAACTGTTCATTTCACCCTTGAGCTGGAACAGGCCCAGTTACTTGCGAGAAAAGACGTGGAAGAGCAGCTGCTGAAAGCCATGCATCAGCCAGACTCTCCTGCTTCGTACTCTGTTTTAGACACTAATGTAATGGTAACATCCGTATCCCAGAGTGCAGCTGATCAGGCGTGTAGCTTCTTAAAATCCCAAGTCAGTCATTTGAGCATAACTGTGGACACGGAGCTTGAGTGTATGCTGTATTGCAGAGAGTGGAATCACTTCCTGCAGACTCTGGGCTTCACCTGTGTGAAGGTGTCAGAACGAGGAGGGAATATTGATGTCCTGACATTGAAAGGGATGGAGAATGACAAACGGACTGCAATCCTGGAGTTTTTGAGCACACCCATCGAAAGTGAGTCTGTCATCTCTATGGATCCCAACATGCTGAAGTACATCCAGATTCACTGTCACCAGCTACTGGCGGACATGGACCAAGTGTCAATTGTTCCACTAGAGGCTGAAGATAGCTCTGGTTTAAAGGTATCTGATGGATCTTTCTTTTCTGCTAATTCAGAAGGTTTTAAAATCTATTCCTCATCACTTGTTTTGTCGCCTGACAGATCCATGGCCATGCAGTTGCATGTCAAATGGCAGAGGAGGTGCTTCAAGGTGTGGTCTCGTCTATCTGCACCCGAACCATCACAGTAAATGCTCCAGGAGTGACCCGCTTCTTAGATGAAAAGGAGTGCAGAAGCATTATGAATGAGATGGAGACCAAGTTTCAGGTCTACATCAGCCCAGAGTATGTGCCCTGGAAGCCCCTACAGCACCAGGTAAGGCAGTGATGGAATTTGAACATATTACTTTATGTATTTCTGTGCTTTTAAAGCGACTCTAGGCTCCATCTCAGCAGGCCTGGTGTCATTCATCATGATAAGCTATCTTGAGGTCTTATTTATACGCTGGAGCTGGAGTGTATTTGCATATTCAAGGCAGTAACGCTGCACAGTTGTTGACTGTTTTCTAAATGAATTGCATACTGAATGCTTCAGTTTCACTGTAATTACAGTTGTGACACACATACAGTACCAGTCAAAAGTGTGGATGCTAATACTGTAATCATTTAAAGCAGTGATCCCCAACCCTGGTCCTCAAGGACCACTATCCTGCAGGTATTAGATGTTTCATTGCTGCAACACCAAATCCACAAAGTGGATGTCTGACAAGTTCCGGTCTGAGTGAACGCTGGCGTAGCTGTCGCCGCTGCTCACCGGCAAAAAACAAAAAAAAAAAAAAAAAAAAAAAAATTGAAACATCACCTGCTGTATACCTGGCCAGTAGCCTCAACGCCTTCTCTTGACAGCGACGGCGTTCTATTGTCAGCTGCCCACCTGTCAAACTGCTGACCTGTCAAACAGCCCACTGATCTACAGCTTACCCGCGGATCCCTGGCTTTCCAGCCTCACTCCCGAGAAGGATGACGTGGATTCTCCGTGTGTTGCTGTGGTTTGCAGCTGGCTGGCTCCTGCTGTCACTTGTCCAACTCCAAGCTGACGCCCTGTTCCAGTACTCAGTTGCTGAACTTCTGAAGCTCCGACGCCATGTCGACGTTTTCCAGCCTCCTTCTGGTCTCCCCATTCCTCCGGAGATCTTCTTCCAGCCCTGCCGGAGGTACGTCCACCGTGGATCGCGTGGCAAGCAGTTTTACAACATCTCCGGGTCCTCAATACCGACCTTACTCACCTCACGCCGACGCTCTCCGATCATTCGCCGGGATGCTAACTGCGCCACCCTGGCTAGTTTGCCAAGGGCAGGTAACTCTGCCTGCAAAAGCAGCCACGCGACCGCCACCTTTGGTCTTCTGAACATACGCTCTCTCAACAATAAGGGCCTTTTAATAAGAGATCTTATTGTAGATCATAATCTTGACTTTTTATGCCTGACAGAGACTTGGCAGCTGCCTGATGATTTTATTTCTCTAAATGAGTCCGTCCCGCCGGGCTTTGTTTACGTTTGCCTGCCTCGTGCTTCTGGACGCGGTGGAGGTCTTGCATTGCTCCATCGTGAGAGCTGGAAAGTTGTGCCGATTCCTGCTGCTCCGGTCTTCTCCTCCTTTGAGTATTCTGCATCACTGCTGCCCGGTCCCTCTCCCACAGTTGTTACCACCGTCTACCGTCCTCCAAAATATAACAAGGATTTTTTGAATGATTTCCCCCTCCTCCTCACCCATCTTTCTTCCCTCTCCCATAACTTGATCATTCTAGGTGACTTCAATATTCACTTGGACAATGACAGTGCTCCTCTTTCCAGGGACTTCTCGTCCTGCCTGGACAGCTTTGGTCTTCATCAATACATTAATTTTCCAACCCACTGTAAAAAACATATTTTGGATTTAGTCTGCTGCTCTGGTATCGCCCCTACTGGTTGTAAATCTCATTCTGTTGCTTTTTCTGATCACCAGCTCGTTACTTTTAACATCAAGGTGCAGCTGTCTAAAATTATACTCCCTCGCATCATCTCCTTTCGTAATATAAAGGACATAAACATCGAAACTTTCACATCTGATATCAATAATTTTCCCAGTGTATCTTCCTGTTGCTCACCTGATGACCTGGTTTCTTTTTATGACAAAAGTCTTCACACTCTCCTGGACATCCATGCTCCTCTGCGATCTAGATCAGTCTCCTTCACCCGCTCAGCACCCTGGTTTACTCCTGCCCTACGTCAACTGAAATCCCGCGGCCGTCAGCTGGAACGCCTTGCCAACAAAACTGGACTCACTATTCATAATAATATGTACAAGGACCACATCACTGTGTACAAGGCCGCTCTCTACTCAGCCAAATCTGCATACTACTCCAATTTAATCCATTCAAACAGTCATAACTCTAAAACCCTCTTCTCTCTTCTCACTTCCATCACTAAACCTCCTGATTCTCTTCCCCACCATATGCAATCTCACGATTTCTGCAACAAACTCATGTCTTTTTTCATTTCCAAAATCACAGATATCCATACACACCTCACTTCAACTGGAGCTGCAGTCGCTGGAGGTGACCCCACTACCTCCTTCCCATCTCTTACAACCACTTTTTCTAGTTTTGACCTTCCCTCAATCCAAACCATCTCTGACATTATCCATAAATCCAAACCTTCCACATGTCACCTTGATCCACTCCCCTCCATCCTGGTTAAATCCTGCTGCTCCTCACTTGCGCCTCTCATTACCAAAATCATCCATTCTTCATTGAGTTCTGGTTTGGTCCCTTCTTCACTCAAATCTGCCTCAGTCACGCCCATTTTGAAGAAACCTGGCCTGGACCCAACCAACTTCATCAACCTTCGTCCCATATCCAATCTCCCCTTCATTTCCAAAATTTTAGAAAAATCTGTTGCCTCTCAACTTCATAATCATCTGCTGTCCAACAATATTTATGAGCAGTTTCAATCTGGCTTCCGTCCCCTCCACAGCACCGAGACTGCACTTATCAAAATTTCTGATGACCTACTCATGGCTTCCGACTCTGGACTGCTTTCCATCCTCATTCTCCTGGACCTCACAGCAGCCTTTGATACCATTTCTCACGCTACTCTTCTAAGTCGACTCTCATTTCTTGGCATCACTCACACCCCAATAGCCTGGTTTACTTCATATCTCTCTGATCGAACACAGTTCATACAACTCAAATCTCATAAATCTCATAAATCTATTTCCGCTGGAGTGCCCCAAGGTTCTGTACTGGGCCCCCTCCTTTTTATCATCTACATACTCCCACTCGGCCACATCCTTCGAAAATATAATATCAATTTCCACTGCTACGCGGACGACACCCAGCTCTACCTCTCAACTCAACCATCTGCCTCGCTCCCGCCAACCGCCCTCACCCTCTGTCTTGAAGAAATCCAGTCTTGGTTCTCATCCAACTTTCTTAAACTAAACAGCTCTAAAACGGAAGTCCTCTTGGTAGGCACACCTCACACCCTATCCAAAGCCAATAAATGTTTCATTACTCTTGATAACTCAACTGTCCTCCCCTCCCCTAAGGTTAAGAGCTTGGGTGTCGTCCTCGACAGCACATTGTCCTTCCAGTCTCACATTAATAACATCACCCGGTCCGCCTATTTCCACCTACGTAATATTTCTCGTCTCCGTCCTTCCCTCACTTCCCAAACTACTGCCATTCTTGTTCACAGCCTGATCACATCCCGCATTGACTACTGCAATTCACTTCTTTTTGGCCTCCCCAATAAGTCCCTCCAGAAGCTGCAGCTCCTCCAAAACTCTGCCGCACGTGTTATCACTCGGACCCCCATTGCTCATCATATCACTCCCATCTTGCAACAACTCCACTGGCTCCCCATCAAACAAAGGATCATCTACAAAATACTGATCATCACTTTTAAGGCACTCCATAACATGGCTCCATCTTACATCTCTGATCTCCTTCATCCACACACCCCTTCCCGCACACTGCGTTCCTCCCATACCCATCAGCTTTCCGTTCCCCCGGCACGTCTGGCAACAATGGGGAGCAGGGCGTTTAGTCGCTCGGCTCCTCATCTCTGGAATTCCCTCCCTCCTGATCTCCGTACAGTGGACTCCGTCCTTCTCTTCAAATCCAGACTTAAAACTCATCTGTTCAGACAGTCTTATCCCTCCTAAGTCCATATACATCTTTCCACAGTGTTTCCTTCCTCTATCACTTATTCTGTTTTGTGCTTTTAATGTTTTGCTTACTTTTAGTGTCTTATGTTTGTACAGTGTCCTTGGGTGCTTTGATAAGGCGCTTTTTTTTAAAATAAAATGTATTATTATTATTATTATTATTAAGTTATAAACACGTCTGCTACTGAGTCATTAATTTGAGTCAGGTGTGTTGCAGCAGGGAAACATGGAAAGTCTGCAGGACAGTGGTCCTTGAGGGCTGGAGTTGGGATTCCCTGATTTAAAGTGCATCTAAACCAAAACAAAAAAAAAAAAGAAAAATTGATATAAACAAGGATGGATCATAATCTCATGGGTTCATAATTTTTATTTTTTGGGTCATCAACTTCTAACAGATAAGGTATAGCAATGTCTTATTCACAAATGAGCTGACTGTTAGAATGAGAAGAGCTGATTCCCACCATTAAGAGTCCTATCTTCAAAAGGGGCGGGGCGTTATTTTGATCACATGTGAGGAAAGATTACATCATACTATTATGTAAAAGAAGAAATGGAGACAGACTCTGAGAAGATAGCAAGCATAGTGGTGCAGGTGCCCAGAAAAGGTGGTGAAGTTAGTGAATCTAAAGTTACATAAAGTTCAGATTTCGGACTTTATTTACTTGTTTGTTGTGGGTCTTTGTTCGGTTGTTTATTTAAAAGTTTGATTAAAATATTAAATTCTAAATAATTTTTTTTATAATGGCTAAATAAACTTAAAAATTGGGCTTTTATGACCAAACCTAAATAAAAAAAAATACTTATTGACATACAAACCTTCCATAGCTGCCTAATAGAAGCTCTGAGTGATTGTAAATGACGAGCCATTTGGTAGCCCAATCCTCGGCTCCTCTAAGGCAGCTGGACCTCCGATCATTAATGTAGCATGCTGTGATTGTTCAGGAACAATATAGTGATAGGCATCTACGCCTCTTTGATTAATTTATATTTGTTCTGAAAATAGTGTAATAATGCTTAAAAATGTTTGATAGAAAACTGTGATTTTAGGATTCAAGTGTTATTTTCCTCCATAGCTATATGAAAGTGGAAGGACACTTTCTGTGGACAAAGAATAGTTAATCACCCCTTGATTATAATGCTACACAGATAGAACAAACTAAAACAGCAATATCATGTTTCTGTGACAAAAAAGGGTGACAGCACATCACAAGTTTTTTTTTTAGCTGTCCCTGTACTTTTGGCCCACTTGAATAAATTCACAACTTCTATTAGAAAACAAAAAAAATAATGTTATTTATTTACCCATGTTATAAGGCTGAATCCATGCCAATAATAAATAGCACTAAAATTCATATGATCCAGCTTTCCACCAGCACTTAAACGCAGCACGTATTTGTGAAACTGCGAGGAGGTGTGAGGGTTGGAAAGGAGTCTCAAAACTCTGCCTGCACATGCAAGTTGATCCATGTGTAAATATAACCTGATACGTGCATCTCAAGCAGTGCATGCACACAGATCTAATGTTGTGCATACACAGAGGTTTTTGAACATGAAAATCATCACATGTGTGAGATTGAAGGTGTGAATTCAAACAAATTATCTAGTGTATAATGTGTTCCTGTGTAAAGTTATTTTACATGTGTTCAAATGCTTTTTGTCTGGATTTCACGACACGTTTGCAAAAGCAAATGTTTTACACATTTGAAAATCATGCAGTACACATCTGTAACCTTTTTTAAGACTCGTTTCACTCCATAGCTTAGGGGTAAACCAGCTTTGGGTGAACATACATGTGGTGAGGCCTGCCATCACATATTAAAGAGATATTGATGCACATTGTTTTCTATAGCAGAGAAACCACAGTCCTCAGGTCCAGCATTTAAACTCAGCAGAACTTTGACATTCACAGAAGAATTCTTCATTCATGTAATAACACAGATTTCTGATGATTAATTAAAATCATAAAGGAGTTGCTTGTTGGTTAATACAATCCAGTTTGAAATATTCTGGTTTTTTACAGAGTTGTAACCATTAATTGGAAAGAATAAGATAACCACTTTAACATCATGGTCAGTAGTGTTGATTTTTGCCTTTACTTTTGAGTCAAAGTTTGAGCTTTACTGATTAAAAAAACACTGAGACAGATAAACTAAAAGTTCTGGATTCTGGTGGCTGTTACCATGCAACAGCCTCTAAAATATCACTGGTGATGTATATTGCGAGCATTGGATGTTGAGTGATTTGTTTTAAAGTAGAAAAAGCATCATAGTACTGCACCAGAAAAGCAATATGGTAAGGCTTTTAACGTCTGTGGTCTTCATTCTTTAAAGAAAAACACTGGCTTTAAAACAGCACATTCCCTCCTCCCTCTGTCACTTCATATTAAGTTCTGCCTTTACTAGAACTTACGTTTTGAGGAGAGTAACTCCCAGAACCCACAGATTTAAAGCTTTTAGGCTTCTTGTTTTTATAGCTATTTCTTCACTGCTGCTGCATACATTAACATAAAAGGCAAGCTTTTTTTTCTTTTGTTTTGGTTGGTTTCTAATTACACTTCCTGTGAGTTTGGACATATCTTTGAAGAATTGTTGTTGTTTTTTTTTCATAATTTGGAAGAGTGAGAATAAATCATATGGTGGTAACTCAGGTGCTTCCATCTCAGGACTCATTTGCATTCACATGATGAAAATGTGTCTAACACCTCTAAATCCATCTTCACGGCATCCTCGGTGCATTCAGACATGCAGTCTGTAGAGCAGGGCCTGTGATGGTGAACTAAGTCGTAAAACATGATAAAAGATCATCAAATGTGGTGAAACTGTGTGAGTTATTCACAAATCTGCTGCTGTTTTTAATGTACGGTCTTGAACATTTTGTGTTAGAATATTCTTATCAACGTTAAAATGTGAATCAGTTCAGGTTTAACCAAAGCAGAAGCAGATGTTCTTAATAAATAATTCTCTTTATTATTTCAGGATGTTTTTGAAACTGCATGGAAGATGATGTCCCACAAAAACTTCCAGATAGTGTCTACGAATGACTCTACACCCGAGCTGAAATCGAATCCATTGCCGATGGATCTTAATGGAGTTTCAAACAAAGGTAGGTAGCATCATCTCACGGTACTCATTTAATGTTTTTATTTGCAGTTTTAATCTGTGTGTTTACCTCTTTGCAGGCCTGCTAGAGGAGGCAAAGAGAATCGTCTCGGCTATTGATAAAAGCCAGGAGGAGGAAGTGGCTGCTGCAGACCAGCTCGTTGATGTGGATCACATGGACTTGTACATGGCAGACGAACCAGGCAGCCTGACAGTCCTGGACTCTGATACAACAGCCGCTGAAACTTCCCAGCCCTTGGCTGATCAGAATGCTGCGAGTGGACCACTCCTGATGACTGATGGTGTTCTGGCATTCGCGAGTAATCTGGAAGAAGAGGCCCAGCTGTCTTTAGCCATCCAGTTCTCTATGGAGTCAAGCCAGTGGACTCTGGCCGATGAGGAGGAACAGCTTCAAAAAGCTTTGGAGTTATCCAAGAAAATGACTCATAATGAATCTGGCTCCAGTGCTACCAACAAGAGCCCTCAGGTAGATCTGCAGGAGAAGAAAAATGTTCATATATCCTTGCAGGATGCCATAAAAGCAGCGAACACCATCCACCTGCATGTGTTTGCAGGGTATAGCTGCGACCTGATTCGAGTGGACATCGCCTTCAATAAGAAAGTGAGCCAGAGGCAGGTTGAGGAGAAGCTGGAGCACAGGAATGTAGGGAACATATCTGATTACCACAGGAAATGCTTGGAGGTGATCATGTGGAAGCACGCAGTCAGGATTGAACTCGAGGGAACCATCATTGCTGTGTCTGGGTTCAAGGACTATGTGGCCGAAGCGATGTGCGATGTGAAGCTGCTGATGGACAAAATCTGTAACGCTGTGACTGACAAAGAAATCCTGAAGACTGTCCAGTGGGAACGCCATCTGACATCGTCAGACTCAACACCTTATTCTCCTGATGCTACGGTATTTTTAGAGAATTCTTGGAGGATGAAGCTGAAGAAGGTTGATATCTTGCTCGACAATCAACCCCACATCATCGACTTTGAGAAGATGACGGAGTGTAACGTAGCCTCAGAGAAATCTGTGAAGATCTCCAGGAAGCTTCTTGAATTAGCTGATTTGACTGGTGACGTACCAGGTAAATGGAATTTTGTGGTGATGTTGTGCTGTTTGTGGAGCCATGAAACTGACCAACTGTGGTTTAAACAGTCAAAAATATGATGGATTACAGCTTTTTAGTTGGTTAGGTGATGCTAACAGGCTAACAGAGCAGCCAGTCAGCAAAGACCACAACCTCAGTAAGCTTTTGTATTGATGAGGAGTCAAAGTATTAGAAAGTACAAAGGACCTAAGACAGTGAAGGTGTGGATCAATGTGACCATCCTCCTGTTGGGCTCATCTGGATTGTGTTTAGTTGCTTGATAAAATGAGACTCTGAAAGGGGGTTCTGTTTTAGGAGGTCATTAACCTGAACCAACTCTGGACCCTCTAACTGATGCTTGAAAGGGAATTAAAGCAGCAGAGTGGGTGGATATGAACTGGTATGAACTGGGTTGGGCTATGGTGAGGGATGATGGATGGATGAGTGAATTGGAGGCTAGAAGCAGTGCTGAATGAGAGAACCAGGTCGAAAGCTAGAGGATTTCAGCTGTAAAAAGTGCTTTCAAACAGTTCTGTGAGCTCTTCGATGGTTATAAGGACCATGGAGCTACCTGAAGAAGGCTTTTTTTTCCAACCGTTGGCAGACCGGGATTATAACTCCTGGAAGAGTAACAATCATGTTGAAAATGCTCCATAAATAATGCTTTAAACCTGAAGCTTCACAAAGGCTGGGAGATATGGTGAAATGTTTTATCACATTATTGATTAATCTCGGTCTTGATTACAATGAACACTGCAACTAGCTTGTTAATTTCTGTGTTACCGGCTGCTGCGCTCCAGGAAATGTTGAAAGAAGCTTAGCTTGTTTAGGCAGGTCGGCTGCTGTAGGACTTTTTCCACTGACCAGCGAACAGGATCTTTCTCCACAAGTTTGGACTAAACTGAAAATAATGTGAATATCGCCACTGACCAAAAGCCCCTGTCTCCGTCTCCAGCTCCATTTTTCTTTTTCTTGGTTGGCGCACAATCAGCTAAAAAATAAAAATAGGGGTGGGAAACTGTAGTCGCCTTTTAACCTAATTCAGTAAAGATTCAGAGGACTGTGATAACTTTTACATTAATGCTACTTTTTTCTCTGGACACAGCTTCTTTTCTTTTTCTCACCATGTACGAATGTGATGCTTTGAAATCATCCTATTTCTTATAATCCATCATGAATGTGCTTCTGACATCCGTTATTAATTCAGTGAACAGAAGAAATTTGGTCAAATCGCTGGTGGGTTGCATGTGCCAACAGTAGTAGTGGAGAGCAAACAGGAAAAGTGTGATTGACTTGCATCAAGAGTCTCGACTTCTTTACAAGGGGGAAAATGTTAGCGTCATCAGAGTAGTCCACTGAAAAGAATGTATTTTTAGGTGTTTTTAGCAAGCCAACCCCCCCTTGGTTTTTCCATTATGTGAAAGCTCTGACTCACTGAGGCAACAGTTGTCTGGGTTATCTTGACATTCGTGTATACTGCACCGAACAGTTATGAAGCATATTCAGCACTTTGATAGTCTCTTCATGTCTTTTTTTTTACAGTTAAAATCCAGTAAAAACAAATCAAATTTTATTTATAAAGCCATTTTCAAACAACAAAGAACACAAACTGCTTTCAGTGACAAAAAAACTGTTTTTAAAAGTTAACACAAGTCATCACACACTTAAACCCAATAAAAAATAATTTATTGAGCTAAAACCCACAAAAATAATCAGTTGATTTGGTGGAGATCCTGATTTGTTTACAGTTTTTATCGTTCTAGTTTTTTTTTGCCCTAGAAAGTTATGTTCTCTTACATGAGGGTGTTGTTTGACCTTATTGGCTTCTTTCCAGTCTGATGCTCTACTTGCTTTTTTTTTTTTACCCAAACACAGTCGTGTGGATGTTTTGTTGTTGTCAATGACATCGATTCAGTGTATCAGGGCGTTTGGAGACACCTGGATGAATCTTTGTGCCGGACATTGATGAACTCACCACCTTGTTTTCATGAATTACAAGTAGCTTAGTTGTCTGTGTTTGCTGCTGCATTGTGGAGCGTTTTGACCTGGAAATCTTAAAGCAGCTGAAGGGGAGTGTTTCAGCTCATAACTCTGTAGCATGAAACAAAAAGTACTGTCTCTTTTCATTTAGGCCCACATATCCGGCGCTCTCCATCTTTGCTCTGTGTGAGATTTAAAGATCTCATATTAAAATTTAGCTGTTTTTTCTTTTCTTTACGGTAATCAAATGAATGTGAATGCTCATCTTCTTCTGACGTGGTTGGAAAACACTTGTTAGCTTTAAAAAGTTGACGATCAGTTTCAGAGAGCTCACAAGCATCCTCACAGTGGCACCATTTGAGTTTACGTGCCTGCATGGCTAAAGCTTAAATTAGACAAGGAGGAAGCTAATGGAAACGTGTAAGCATTCATGTGTACATATTTTTACCTACCTAGGTAGCTATTATTTTTTTGTGCTTTTGTTATATTTTTACTCGTATGATCATTTTTTTGGCTGCTCTGCCAGTTTTTGGGCTACATATTATGTTCAGAAATGATTTGACTGATTTCAAAGCATTAACTGAGCCTTTTCATAACAGTGGAGGAATACTCTCTGCTGTCAAACATGCCTGAAGCAACCAAAGTGGATGAGGAGTCTGATGAATTTCAGAGCGTGGTGAGGACTTTCTATGAGACCATACACGAGTACCACAGCAAAATCCGGATCATACAGGTGAAAAATGAGCTACACTTTATGCTGCGGGTCATTTTGGTGTTTCAGTAATGACATAAGGTCTTTTTTCTTATCTCTAATAAGGTGGAGAAGCTCATGAATAGACTGCTGTACAATCAGTACAAGCTGAAGAAGGCGAGCATACTGCAGCGATCCTCGCATCCGGCAGTGGAACGGACTCTCTACCACGGCACGAGTCAGGAGAGTGTGAAAGAAATCTGTGTTCATGGATTCAACAGGAGCTTCTGTGGAAAAAATGGTACGTTTCGATTAGAGACGGGCATCTAAAGCAAAAATCCTTTTTGAAATTAAGTCATTTTATCGTTCCTTGAACACCCCGCAGCCCCAGCAGCGTTTACTTGTACAGGTGCTGTTACTTTCCCATTTAGTCCAAATAACTCAGCAGCTATTTGCAGCACATTTGCAACATTTTCAGCAGTACGTTGCTCTGCTCTGGCTTTAGTCTATAGAACAGCACTTTGTACTTTCCAGTTGAGTGTGTAATGATGGTTTTTAATGATTCGGTTGTAAGCTCTGTCTATGAATCTGGTGAGCAAGAACTTGCCCATCTACAGCATTATCACAGCTTCTTCAGGATTTTGCTGGTGGTTTTTATTGATTGGACTGTAAATGCAGGCTCAACTTATTCCATCAAACTTAGAAAAACCTTGAACGAATGTGATGAGAAGCATATTTTTAGCGATTTATCTTTATGATGAAGTCTGTTAGTTGCTCCTTACATCTAAAGTCAAACGTCATCTGCTGACAAAGCTCACCGGTCTGCAGATTTGTGGATGGGCCTTCTGTTGGATGTGCATGGTAAACTTATGATATGCAAGCTTTTTACTTGGCAGAGGACCTCTTTTATTTTCTTGAAAGAGCCCCACAAAAATAACTTTTTGTCTGTTGTCTTTAGCTCTGCATGTTTGTTGTTAATCCATTAGCATCAAACCTCACACCGTCTGCGTTTTGTACTAATAGCCACGTTAACATGGCTGCAAGGATTCAGATTGAAGCCTGATTGTAAACAAATCGGTTGGAAAAGTCTGATTTGACTCATTTGGATAAAAATTTTATTCACATGGGTAGATTATGCTGATTTGTGTGCATGGAAATGCGTATTCTGAAATTCGCCTCCATGCTTCTTTCCTGTCTCTCCTCCAACAACACGCATGTGCACAGCAGAGTTTTCTGGATGAGAGGGAGAGTGAGAGAAGCCAAACCACGAAAAAAAATTCATACGTAGATGGCTTAAAAATGCTGCTGGGACAGTTTATGCTCACTGTTATAGCCATTTTATATATCGTACTTAAAACTTCCCAGTATATTGGATATTTCGCCCAGCTCTGCTACCAGGTGCTTGTTAGAACAAGACATGAATGAGAATTAAATGACTTATCAATGATTATTGATTCATGGTTTCAATAACTGATTTCTTGTTAATCTCATTTTGACTCTGTTTTTCTAACCTTTTTTTCCCCACACAGCCACCGTCTATGGTCAGGGGGTGTACTTTGCTGTAAATTCCTGTCTGTCTGTAAAGAGTCAGTACTCGCCCCCAAATGCGGACGGATACAAGTTTATCTTTGTGTCAAAAGTTCTGACGGGAGACTTCACTAAAGGCGACCATTCAATGAAAACAGCGCCTCTGAAGGAGACCGGCGACGTTCCCCTCAGATATGACAGCGTAACCGATGACATCACCAAGCCGACAATGTTCGTCATCTTCAACGATACGCAAGCTTTTCCAGAATACCTCATTACTTGTCAGCAAATCCACCGCTGAGGGAAAGAAGGAGTTCGTTCCCATTTTTAATGGTTCTGCCATGATTTAAAAAGTGCATTTTAATGTTAAAGGGCTTCATTATTAAAGTGCCCAGTTTGATCAGCCACAGTGATTATATTTCATCAGGTCTGAAGCTAGTTGGGGTTTTTCATTTTCACTTTAACTCTTTAAGGAATTGTGATGAAGAAGAAATGAGCCGGTTTAGTTGTAAGGGCTTGTTTAACAGCGTTCAGCACGGTTTGGCTCTTTGTGCTGTGTTTACTGCTGATGTGACTCAGCATTTAATTCAGTTTTACTTGCAGTTTGATGGGGAAATCTTTGCCTTACCTTTGTGCATGAAGCACTTCTTTATGCTGGTGTATTGCCTACATGCTGGACTGGACCATGAAACCACAACAGATGACCAAATGTAAAAATAAAATAAAATGACAAAATGAAAGAAAATTCCTCAGATTTAAAATAAATTTGTGCAGGATTTTCAAAGCTTGTAAAACTTTTATCTTGGCACCCATCCAATAAGGAGCTGAGTCCAGACTTCTGGAAAACTGATTCTAGTTTGCATCTGCAATAACATGTTAAAACTCCAAAGGCAGACAACTTTTTTTTATAAAAACTCCACCCAACAACTAAACTAATTGGGTTTGATTGACCATTCTTTTCTTCTACAGACAGTTCTGCCATATTCACTGCTGTTAGTACTTCTGGTAGAGGTTAATGAAAACAAACAAGCTTGTCTGGGCCAGTTTTATATCTATTTTCTGTTCACATGCTTCCTGTAAGTTTTCTAGAGGTAACTATGTAGTCCAAATTTGGTCATTTTTTGTCTTTCTTTCTTCCTGGTCATGCAGGAATAGTTTCTACATGAGGGTTAAATGGATTGAATAAAGATGAGCAACAGCTCCGAGTCCACTGCTTTACATGTTAACCAAAAGCCCAACAGCTTGCCAAATTTAGCACATACTCTGTATCATCCTTTATCATGCAGCTGACAGTGTTTTCTTTAACGTTTTGAGCCAAGAGATCGGTGATCTGTTGAAACCTTTTGCATCCATCATAACTACTATTTACTGAATAAAACAGAGTAACCTGTGACTTTGTGAGCTTCATCTACTTGTTCGCTTTCTTCTTTACATCTAAACCCTGATCTGAAGGCATCATGCATCAATAACGGGGCCCGGTTTGTTGTTTAAGTTCATGGATCTTAAATTTCTGTTTTTTCTGTTATGTGATCACAGACCAAAAATGTGTTGACCGCAAATTGTTTGCTTTTTTTTGTTTTGTTTTGTTTTGTTTTTTTAATGGAAGAAAAAGAAGAATTTGTGGTCATTATTAGAGATTCTTGTTTCTAAAGAAAAATAAAGATTAAAATAAAACAATGTGGAAATTGTCTTTTCAGGGCTGAACAGCTGTTTGTAGGCAGCGTCATACAGTTTGTTTGTCTTACTGTGTTTTTTACTCTTGGTTCTAAGAATATCTTTGCTTTGACAGAAGGGCCTTAATTGTTGGTACGTCTTTCTAGAACCAGAAAAACTGTTTGGACCCCCTTTTGCCTTCAGACCTGCCTTGGTTCAACTTTCAGATTCAACATGGTGTTGGAGATTTTGTTCCATACTGACATTAAAGCATCACGCAGTTGCTGCAGATTTGTCGGCTGCGTCCATGATGAGAATCTCTTGTTCCATCACATCCCAAAGCTGCTCTACTGGACTGAGATCTGGTGACTGTGGAGGCCGTTGGAGCATTCATTATGTTCTAGAAAGCAGGTGGAGATGATCTGAGCTTTGTGACATGGTGCATTATCCAGCTGGAAGTAGCATCAGAAGATGCTACACTGTAGTTATAAAGGGATGGACATGGTCAGCAACAATACTCAGGTAGGCTAAACCAGGCCATGTTGGTACTAAGTGGCCAAAACGTGCCAAGAAAATATTCCCCACCATTACACCACCAGCAGCCTGAACTGTTGATATAAGGCAGAATGAATACATGCTTTCAGATTTCCACCAAATTCTGAGCCTATCATCTGAATGTTGCAGTTGAAATGGAGACTCTTTGGACCAGCAACTTTTCTGCATCTTCTATTGTCCAGTGTTGGTGAGTGTGTGTGAATTGTAGCCTCAGTTTCCTGTTCATAGCTGACAGGAGGCACCCGGTGTGGTCTTCTGCTGCTGTAGCCCATCTGCTTCAAGGTTGGACATGCTGAGTGTTCAGGGATGCTATTCTGTGGGCCAGACCACTGCTGGTCACTGGATATTTTCCCTTTTTCAGACCATTCTCTGTACACCCTAGAGATGGTTGCATGTGAAAATCCCAGTAGATCTACAGTTTCTGAAACACTCATACCAACAGGTCTGGTACCAATGTTCAATGTTAAATCGCCTTTCGTCCGCATTATGATGCTCAATTTGAACTTCAGCAAGTCATCTTGATTATGTCTACATAACTAAATGTTGCTGCCATGTGATTGACTGATTAGCTTTTTGTGTTAACCAACAATTGAAGAGGTGTTATACAGTGGCTGGTGAGTGTAACTCCACTACTGTACTAGATCTCTGAACAGACATGAGCCTGCAATATCTTTCTTTTCTCTTGCTATATCTTCCTTTTTTTCCAACAAAAAAGAAGAAAAACATTTTATTGTTAGACATTTGCTATATTTATTATGTAAGAAACTTTTGAATGAGAAACTGACACAGTAAAGCATATATATATATATATATATATATATATATATATATATATATATATATATATATATATTAATGAACTTCATTGATTTCTTTGTCATAGTTACAGAAACAGAAACAAATCACGGATCACAACAGTCATCCTGTCATACATTGTTAAATATTAAACAAATGAACGAACAACATACTAATTCCTTCAGGGTCTGCTAAGTAAAATGATCAATGTTCTAGTTTTTAATTTCTTGTTCTCAGAGTTCAGTTCATTGATGATATGTAGGCTAAAATCATGTATCCTTGAACAGAGCAATACTGTCTAAACTGTGAAATTTTTACCTGTGGGGGGCGGTATATCGCTACGGAGCATCTCGTCTACAAAAAAGAATAATAGAAGAAGAAAATCACCGCAGCAGCTAAACCATAACACACAGCTAGCGCACATTTTACCTAGCCATCGGCTAGGTAGGCTTAAGCTGATATTTCAGAAAATATGACTCACTAAATGTTAGCTGAAGGACAGAAAATAAAGCTACAAACTCAGATAACGTATTGGACGTAGGTATGTTGACAGGTTTAATTGATAATTTGCTGAAACGTGCCAAAAACAACTGCAATGCAGGGCTAAGGCAAAGACGTGCTAGCTAAAATGCTAGCGATGAGAGCTTAAGTGGTTTGCCGCTATCTTAACCGGCTTTTCCATACATTCCTTTCCTGAAGCAAACTGTTAGTTTTGATAATTGTACACTTTGGTTATAACAAGAGGCAATGTAAAGTTCTTGTAAAAAGCAGTATTTATTAATATATCTTGCCAGACAAAAACGAACACTGATTAAGTCTGTAGTAAATAATAAGCTATCTAGAGTTTATGTACCCCTTAAAAGCGGCGCCTTCACTTACTGCTGCTTAACAAAGCTTAATGTGTATGTGTGTTTGAATCAAAACCAGGTTAATCTGGTTTAATCTGATTGAAAGTCAGATGTACTCTAAAGCAAGACCTGAAAATGAATAGTGATAAAACAGCGTTTAAAGTCTTGACGTTAATGTTGTCACCTGTCAGATGCTGAGGGCAGCCTTCCAGGATGTATGCTGTGTACAGGCAAGCCCACACCCCCACTGCCGTGGAGTTTTCTGTCTATTGCAACTTTATATCCAGTAAGGAGAAAAATCTAGTTGTTGCTGGAACGTCTCAGCTATTTGTGTACAGGATCATCCATGATGTAGAGGTAAATATGAGCATTTTCAGGGTTTGTTTCTATGTGCTGATATTTGAAATTCAAGCATGAAAGGGCTTTTGCTTTATGTAACATTTGTGTCATTATTTCAGAGTACATCGAAGGCTGACAAACCGTCTGGTAAGACCTGGCATCCAACTTGAATACATATTTTATGATTGATAAAGGGTTTGTGTATTGTTGAGATGCAACCATTGTCTTACAGATGCCAAAACCCGTAAAGAAAAGCTGGAGCAGGTGGCATCCTTTTCACTCTTTGGCAATGTCATGTCAATGGCCAGCGTGCAGCTTGTAGGAGCCAACAAAGATGCACTCCTCCTCAGTTTCAAAGATGCGAAGGTATCACTGCGTAAACAAAATTCAAACTGGTTGGAGTTGCTTTACATTCATCTTTTGGTGTGTTTGCTTCCTTAACAGTTGTCTGTAGTAGAGTATGATCCTGGCACACACGACCTCAAGACGCTGTCTCTCCATTATTTTGAGGAACCAGAGCTCAGAGTATGTAGAATAAAAACAAAACATGTTGAGATGCACCATCAGGGTTTTTTTAATCTAATTTCTTCTCTTTTTATGTTTTTAGGATGGCTTTGTACAGAATGTACATATCCCCATTGTGCGTGTAGACCCAGAGAACCGCTGTGCTGTAATGCTTGTTTATGGCACCAAACTTGTGGTGTTACCGTTCCGAAAGGACACGCTAACAGATGAACAAGAGGGTGGAGTGGGAGAAGGGTACAACTGAAATCCGAAAGTGATCGATCTGCCCCAACATTGAACTTTCCCATGAGCTCACTCTAATATCTGTGTTTGTCACCTGCAGACCTAAATCCAGCTTCCTGCCCAGTTACATCATTGATGTCCGCGAGCTGGACGAGAAGCTGCTGAACATCATAGACATGAAGTTCCTCCACGGCTACTACGAGCCCACGTTGCTGATTCTGTTTGAGCCAAACCAGACGTGGCCTGGGTGAGTCCATCCGTCTTTGTTTTTGTTGATTCAGACATGTTTAATTTAAATCTCAGCTCTTGTAATGTGATTCTTTTTCTAGTCGTGTGGCTGTTCGTCAGGACACTTGCAGCATTGTTGCCATCTCCCTCAACATCATGCAGAAGGTTCATCCTGTCATCTGGTCTCTCAGCAATCTCCCGTTTGACTGCACACAAGTCATGGCTGTTCCCAAACCCATCGGTGAGTTAAGTGAACTCTAAACTCTCTGCTCCTTTTATAAGATGATGTAAGTGTGGGAGTGTAATTGACGCTGATCAGTTATGGTGTCATTTCAGGTGGTGTGGTGGTGTTTGCTGTCAATTCACTGCTGTATCTCAACCAGAGTGTCCCGCCATATGGAGTTTCTCTAAATTCTCAGACGACTGGGACCACGTCCTTTCCCTTGCGTAAGCATCGTCCCTCCAAACCATTTTATCATTCAGATCATCCCTCACTTTTAATAGATTTTTTTCTATGCAGGTGTCCAAGAGGAGGTGAAGATCTCACTAGACTGTTCTCAGTCTGACTTCATCGCTTATGATAAGATGGTTATCTCGCTGAAAGGAGGGGAGATGTGAGTTTCTGTGATCATCACCAGAACATTTGTTAACCTCAGTGATGTTTTATGATTCGTCACTGACAGACATTGCTTTGCAGTTACGTGTTGACCCTCATAACAGACGGTATGAGGAGTGTGCGGGCGTTTCACTTTGACAAAGCTGCAGCCAGCGTCCTGACGACATGTGTAAGTTCAGAATTTAACACCATGCAGCGCGCCAGTACCAGTATTTGTTGATGAACTTCCAAATCCTAGGAGAAAATTCTTAAGATGTTACATAAACTCCATGAATTTTTATAATGAACTAATCATGCTGAATTCTCTACGTTGTTCTTTCCTTTCTCAGATGGTAACCATGGAGCCTGGGTACCTTTTCCTCGGCTCTCGCCTTGGAAACTCTCTACTACTAAAGTACACAGAGAAGCTGCAGGAGGCGCCAGCGGAGGAAGGCAAAGAAAAGCAGGACAAAGAAAAGGAGAAGGAAAAAGAGAAACAGGCAAGTTTCTTTAATAAATACAGGATAGAGTAACAGTAGAGTAAATTTGCTTGAGCCTTTATTTATCCGTTACTACATATAGTACATATATATATATATATATATATATATATATATATATATATATATATATATATATATATATATATATATATAAATATAGCGCCCTTCTTGTGTTATACAGTTTCAGATTATGTTTCTAAATGCTGTAGGGGGGGAATGTGCTTTATGAAAATAGCTTTCTAAGATGCATTTAAGCTCATGTGGCTGCTTTGATTAAAGTGACTCGATGCTTTCCCAATCTGAGAACTTAAGTGGCATACAACAGTAGATTTTGTTCTTGGTCTTTATGTACTGAGATTTTCACAGACTCCCATTTAACCAAATAGCTGCCTCTGATTTCCAGGAGGAGCCTCCCAGTAAAAAGAAGCGGGTGGAGTCTTCCACCAACTGGACTGGTACGTTGTCCGACAGCTTTTAAGATCACATTCCATCGTGTGTTGGAAGCTCCTCTGCTTTACGCCTGACTTTATTTTTTTGTTGTTGTGGTAGATGAAGTGGATGAAATCGAGGTGTACGGAAGTGAGGCCCAGTCAGGCACTCAGCTGGCCACCTACTCCTTTGAGGTACAAAAGCTTAAATGTTGTCTGTCTATTTAAGTGTAATAGATCTGTGTTTAAATAGAGGGCCATTGAAGGTCTTTCCTGTGTTTTTGCTCACAGGTGTGTGACAGCATTCTCAACATTGGACCTTGTGCAAATGCCTCAATGGGTGAACCTGCTTTCCTGTCTGAAGAGGTGAGTACACATTTTTAAAGATTTTAAACAGTCTCATCTGTTACAATCTACAGATTTATTTGAAGTCAAATAAAAAATTTTCCCACAGTTTCAGAGCAACCCTGAACCTGACCTGGAGGTGGTGGTGTGCTCTGGCTACGGCAAGAACGGTGCGCTATCTGTCCTGCAGGTAAATCTTCCTCTCTGAGTTTACAGATGGTTGTTTGCATGATTGACGTGACCGCACCGATCTACAAACCTGTGGTGGCGAGGGCCGTCTGCCACAGGTCCTATGACGGTGCTAAAGTGAAGTCTGGGTTTACCAGGGCTGCCTCAGAGGTCGACGGAGTAGCCTGTAAACACCCCAGACACAAGCTTATTCTGTTCCTGAGTTCACGTGAGTCACAACTCTGACGTATGTGCACAGCTTTTTGCCGTTCAGATTTTCTTTTTTCTTTTTCTGCTTTTAGAGAAGCATCCGACCCCAAGTCGTCACTACATTTGAGTTACCAGGTTGCCACGACATGTGGACCGTCATCTCAAATGAAGTCAAAGAGGATAAAAAAGTACTGTTATTTTTTTGTTCTGTTTTTTTTTTTTTGACAAATTAAAGTTTTTTCTTAAATTGTGCTTTTGATTCTAGCTTCATTTCTTTTTTCATTATCATGTTTGTGCTTCTCCACCAGGCTGTAAAAAGCGAGGAGTCAGAGGACGGAGCAAAGACTGAGACAGAGGAGGAGAGTGTGGAGGGAGAGAAGGACAAGGAGGAGACGGAGAAAGAGGAGGAGAAGACAGAGCCTCCACTGGAGGATGACGCGAGGAAACATGGCTTCCTCATCCTCAGTAGAGAGGACTCCACCATGGTATCATGTTCTGTTATCATTCCTGTAACAAGAGCTTAATTAAACCAAAGAAACCTAAAGAAATCATCACAGAGGAAGTAACTTTTCTCTTCTTGTAGATCCTGCAAACCGGTCAGGAGATCATGGAGCTGGACACCAGTGGTTTTGCCACTCAGGGACCC
Organism: Melanotaenia boesemani; assembly: GCF_017639745.1. Taxonomy (NCBI): domain Eukaryota; kingdom Metazoa; phylum Chordata; class Actinopteri; order Atheriniformes; family Melanotaeniidae; genus Melanotaenia; species Melanotaenia boesemani. The sequence continues at coordinate 6,679,487 of NC_055698.1, forward strand.
ACTGTGTTTGCTGGAAACATTGGTGAGAACCAGTACATCATTCAGGTGTCGCCTATGGGACTTCGACTTCTGGAAGGAGGTAAAAATAAAATATGTATATATTTATGACCAAAAGAAAAAGAATTTAAGTACTTATATAATTCCTGAGCTACCTCTTTTTTGCATACATTACCTGGAAAACCAGGTGCTAGATGCACTAATGGGCTCGAAACACAGGAGGTGACAAACAACAGCGACGGCGGCAGTGCCGTGCATCACGCTCTAAGATCGCTTTTCTCCAAGAAATTTGATTGGTTATGATATTGATGGGGATTTTGAGATTTTCAAACCAGTCCGTGACGTGACAAAGTATGACAGATGGAGAGTCAGAAGATTTTGCACGAATTGACAGAAATATTGCTGTTTACTGTATAAATGAGAGACAACTCTGGGTTCATCCGAGTTTACAAAATAGGAAACAGCATCGTTTGGGACTAATTCACTCTGGTGTCACGCGGCTGCCTTTTATTCAGCTAAAATAATCTATTCTTCCATGTTCAAAGTGTTTGCAGACTGCGCTGTCTAGCCTGCTCTCTGGTTGGCTGTAGGGCCATGTGACAGCGACAAAAACTGAACATTTTTCTATTTTCTTGGGTCGTGTCGCAAGTCCCGTGTGCACGTCTACATGAACGAGTGCAACATTTCACATGCACGAATGTCGCCTGTTGCTTGGCTGGAGGAGGGCAGCGATTTTCGCCTCAACACGCAGGTTCCTCAGAAAATGATGGAAAAGGAGCGACGTCGCCTCCCGTGTGTCGAGCCCATAATTCAATGAAAATTCATAAACAGGCCAAAATAAAGGACAAAAAAAAATTTGCTCAGTTTTGACAAGCTTGAAAGTCAGTATTTGTTTGGACCAGCTTTTCATGAGTTTTGCCCGTCTTGCCTGAGTCTGGTTCTGCTGGAGGTTTTCTCTCCTGTTAAAGGGGGTTTTTCCTCTCTACTGCCACCCGCTGCCTCTGTGCAGGCTCAGGATGGGGATTTAAACCAGAGAGAAGATTAATGTTATTTTGTTGCTTCCAGTTAGTTTTTTCTTAGTTGGCTTTTTGAACTGTTGTTGTAAACTGAACTAATGTGGATCATATTATTGATTTGTTTTAATTGGATTATAGTTAGACTACAGACACAGTCCAGTTAATTGTAAAGTGCCCTGACATGACTTTGCCTTAAATTGCGGCTATACAAATAAAGCTGGGTTGAATTGAATTGAATCTTTTTAAATACATGTTTCTGTTTTTTTATCCCTCCTGCTCTTAGTAAAACAGATTCACTTCATCCCGGTGGATCTGGGCTCTCCCATAGTGCATTGCTCCGTGGCAGACCCTTACGTAGTTATCATGACAGCTGAAGGGGTAGTTACCATGTTTGTGCTGAAGAACGATTCATACATGGGGAAGACTCACCGCCTTGCTCTGCAGAAACCACAGATTTCCACAGTGAGTCAAACACCAACGTCTTTATTGAGAGAGCACGCCCCCTGCTGGCCAAATAGACGCCATTACAATTCACAGATTAAAACTGTTAACAGGAAGCAACTTTTAATAATGTAGGTTTGAAAAATGCTTAATTTTTTTAACAGCAATCTCGTGTGATCTCGCTGTGCGCGTACCGAGACATCAGCGGCATGTTCACCACTGAAAACAAAGTGAGCAGCTCCACCAAAGAGGACAACATCATCAGGAGTCAGTCTGAGGCGGAGACCCTCATCCACGACCTCAGGTTGGATCTTACGTCCACCCATCATACAGACACAGTCAGCTGGTCCCTTCATCTGAAATTAGTTCACCACAGTAACTGAACCTGTTTGTGCAGCAACACGGTGGATGATGAGGAGGAGATGCTGTACGGAGACTCCAACACCAGCGCTGCACCAGCTAAAGAGGAGATGAGCCGCAGCTCTGTGGCACCGGTGCCTTCTGTCAGCGAGGGAGGCCCAAGTAAAGCCGAGCCCACCCACTGGTGTGTGATCATCAGGGAGAATGGCGTGATGGAGGTAGGCTGTATTCTTGTTTTTTTAAGACAGACGCTCTCTGTCAGAGCTGGGAGGAGGTTGTGTTCAGTTTTTTTTTTAGCTCCTTTAGTTTTCTGTAATGACTGGCAGATTTTAACTACCTGGCACAAGCTCACTAGGAGCGTCTGAACAGCCACTGGAGGGGGTCGTTGTTAGCGCAAACCCTGGTGTGAACATCTGGCTCACTGGTTGGGTGGTGCTTAGCTAAACACAAAAAGACTAAAGAACTTCTCACCGCTGCAGTGAACCTCCTCCACTCAATGTGTGGACCGTGTGCAGGACTTCACATTTCTGCCTGTCTCCTTCCTTCTCTAGAAGTTATTTCTAAATTTCATCACTTCAGCAAATCCTCTGCTGTCACCAAAGACTCCACTCATCATGACCATTTTCCACTTGCTTCCCTCTGGCAATCTCTACACACCTCAAATCTCCAGATTCAGTCACAGCATTTTCCCTGACTGCGATACAAATTCTGCACAGATTAAAATAATGCTCACAGTACTGATGGGATGTGGCTCAGTCTCGTGCACAATGTGCTTTTATTAACAATTTACAGCCTTTATATTTTATTTACTGTATCTGTTAAGAGACAGTAAGTGTGTGAAGGCGTTAATGGATCGGATTTTGTTTTTAGGAGGCAGCACTTTAAATTTTATCATTTTCTCTTTTTTTTTTTAATAAATGTATTTTGACTTTGACTGGAAAAACAGTGTTTAATAAAAAGCATCAACTCTAACAGAGAAAAGACTTTAAAATAAAAATATTGGCTTCAGCTCATTGTTTGGCTGTAAGATCTCAGTGGACTTCCAGCTTCCTTTGTTGAGGTTTAAGCTTTAAAAACTCCTTAAGCCTGTAATGAAAAACAAGATAGTTTTCATATGATGGTTCATCCCAGACCCTTCCGTCCTTTTGCATTGTGACAGGTATGCTAGGTGCCTCTTTTTCTTTTTGAGATGAAGTTGAAGTGGTCATCTTTATATCCAAATGGCTACCCAAACCTGCGCTTTAGGGCTAAATGTTGACTACGACTTGATCCCCATGAGGAAAAGAGTAAAATAAATAAGTTTCATCTTCAGTCGTAATGAGCACAATATGCTGCAATCACTCATTAGCAAGAAGCTCGTCCAGCTTCGTTGACGCTTCCTTCTTCCTGTCTGTAAATAAACAGATTTACCAGCTGCCAGACTGGAGGTTGGTCTTCCTGGTGAAGAACTTCCCAGTAGGACAAAGAGTGCTGGTGGATAGTTCTTCCGGCCAATCGGCAACGCAGGGAGACGGTAAAAAAGAAGAAGTCACTCGACAAGGAGAGATCCCGCTGGTAAAAGAGGTGGCTTTGGTTTCACTGGGCAACAATCACAGCAGACCGTATTTACTGGTGAGTTTCCACTTTACCACGATTCTCATAAAATAAAAAAAGACTTTAATTCACTACAAACTAATCAGACATTTTCTTCTTTTTTTTTTTTTTTAGGTCCATGTGGAGCACGAGCTTTTGATCTACGAAGCGTTCCCTTACGATCAGCAGCAGCCACAGAACAACCTGAAAGTCCGCTTCAAAAAGGTAAAACCCAGGAGAGACGAAGCCGGTCTGTGGCTTCAGGTGGAGTCGGTGTTAACCGTGTTTCCTCTCTGAACAGGTGCCCCACAACATCAACTTCAGAGAGAAGAAGTCAAAGCTAAAGAAAGACAAGAAAGCAGAGAGCGGTGGCACAGAGGAAGCCGCGGGGGGGAAAGGTCGGATTGCCAGGTTCAGATACTTTGAGGACATCTCTGGATACTCAGGGGTACAAAGCCACTTTTTAAAGCTTGAACTTTATTTAAAACCCAGAGTTATTCTCACTGCTTTGCATCCTTTTCTTCCCAGGTGTTTATCTGCGGCCCTTCACCTCACTGGATGCTGGTCACCTCTCGGGGAGCGATGAGGCTTCACCCCATGACCATCGACGGTCCCATCGAGTCTTTCTCTCCGTTTCATAACATCAACTGTCCCAAAGGTTTCCTCTACTTCAACAAGCAGGTACAGAGACGACAACTTTACAGCTGTGTCCGGTTTTTGAAGCAGAACAGAGAAAGAGTTTAAATTGTTGCTATTATTTCATTTTCCTTTTGGAGATCTTTTCTCTATCATTTTAACTAACAGGATTAAAATGATGCTCAACTGCTTTCAAACGTGAAAACAGGAGGTTTACAGAAGGCCGTTCAAATGATCCTTTCAGCTGCAGAGTCGCTCTCACGTGGTGAACGTGATGCCAACAGGACCTCATGAAATCTGCGGTTGTGCTTGCAGAGTGGTGAGAATGGATGATGAGGCTCCTCGCTGATCTTTTCTGTCGTTATCAATCATTTTTGTGGATCACAGAGTGGGAACCAACGTACAGCTCAGCAGAAAACAGAGCAAATGCTGCAGAAGATGTGCTGCTGCATTCACACGTTGTTGTTCTGCAGATTTACAGCGATAAGGCAAAAATAGTGAAGTGCCCACACTTTTTATTATGGAAAAAAATTAAATAAACAGAAGAAAACACAGATATTACCACCTTACCTGTAAGTCACCAGTAATATGATGCGCTGTTTTCCTGCTCTGCCCCCCTTTCCACATCCCACCACTCAGGACCTTCTGCCCTGCAAGATTTAGATGTTTCCGTACGCCGACTGAAATGACTGTCTGGTTAACATGCAGGGCAGAGTGTCCTGCCATATATTAACATAATATATTGGGAGAGAAGCCCAGATTTCCCTCTACACAGCCACTTTTTCTCACTTACCTGGGGGAATCCTGAGGCCAGCTGAGAGACAGAGCTCCTACTGGTGGGACGTTCCCAGAACACCGAGATGCCTGAATCGCCTCATGTGGCTCCTCTCGATGTGGAGGTGCAGCAGCTCTACTCTGAGCCTCCTGGATGACCGAGCTTCTCACCCTATCTCTAAGGGAGAGCCCGGCCACCCTGCAGAGGAAACTCATTTCTGCTGCTTGTATCCATGGTCTCGTTCTTTTGATCACTACCCACAGCTCGTGACCTTAGGTGAGGGTAGGAACATAGATTGACCTTTAAATGCTGATTCTCCTCCCAGTTCTTTTTTCAGCCAGTCAGCTTTATGTTTCATTAGGACCTGAAATTCCAGCATCATCTCCTTGCTAAGTTCAGGGTGATGATTTATAAATGAATATACCCATCATCCATTCTGTCTTTTTCTTCTGCTTAGGTGTTTACATTTGGGTATTGTGTGTGAATCCATTTCTTTCAGCTTGTTGCTTACAGTTCAGTCACAGATGTTGTTTCTATTTATTTAGTTTTCATCTTTTTTTCCTTTGCAATTTGTATTTTCAGACATACCTCTTTCAGATTTTCTGTCCTCACACTTAGACGTCCTCCTTAGCCTCCTTGTACTTGCTCCAAATTTTAGACCCAGCTGACTAAGAAGAACGAACATCTGATGAGTTGCCATCCTTTCTATCATTTCCACTGACAGATCTCCTGTTAGGGTAGCGTTTCTTGCTAATCTGTGAGCCCTACCAGCTCGTTCCTCCCGACTCATCTGCCGTATTATTCAAGCTGTCGTAAATGGAAACCTTCTGGTTGTTGTAGCTGTGAGAGATCAAATTAAACTTAACCTGTAGACCCAGAGATGCCTGGAATGGCTGTTTTGTCTAAAATTGGGTAATTGTGTTCAGCTTTAATGAGGATTTTTAATCTAGCTTTAAGCCAAGTGTGAATGTGCTTCAACAGGGCGAGCTGAGGATCAGCGTCCTTCCCACATACCTGTCCTACGATGCCCCGTGGCCCGTCAGAAAGATTCCACTGAGGTGCACCGTCCACTACGTCTCCTACCATGTTGAGTCCAAGGCAAGCGGAACGACACACACCTTCCACAGACTCACACACCTCCGCTTACACAACACGATGCCAAATAAAAAGCGTATCAATTGGGCCGCTTTAAAAAAGTTTGAGATGAAAAATTTCTGCCTTGAAGTTTTCTGCCTGAAGACCAGAATAAAAATCAATGCGAGCGACTGTGACAGGATCGGTCTTTGATGTGGAGTTTTTCTGCAGGTGTACGCCGTGTGCACGAGCGTGAAGGAGCTGTGCACTCGCATCCCCAGGATGACCGGCGAGGAGAAGGAGTTTGAAGTCATAGAGAGAGGTCAGAGAGCACCCTGTTGTGTTTGAACTGTTTTTTTTTTTTATGTTTACAGTTTAAGTTTTCATTTTTAAATTTGTTTCATTTCTTGTTTTTAATTTTCCTCCGTGCAGATGAGCGTTACATCAATCCTCAGCAGGAGAAGTTCTCCATCCAGCTCATCTCTCCAGTGAGCTGGGAGGCTATTCCCAACACACGGTAAAATCTATTTGTTTCATACTTAAAGACAAAATTTAGTTTTTTATTTATTCGTTTTGTTTTTTTTTTTATATCCAGAGGGGTAAGTTTTTCAGTATGCAAAGTCACTTGATAAAGGAGTCAGAGGAGGAGAGATGAATGAATTTCAAGAAGTTAAATTACCGTGGAGGTATCCATTGTTTTGAACAATAATTTCAAATTTTGATCCATCTGACCAGAGAACAGGTTTCCACTTTCCTCAGACCGTTTTAAATGGGCTTTAGTCCAGAAAAGATGGCGGTTTTTCTGAACCATGTTTGTTTTTAATGCAGTGCAGCCTGAGGGTCCCAAGATCATCAGCATCCTGTTTTAACCTTTGGACTTGTCCCATGCACACAGAGATTCCTCCCATTTCTTCAAATCGTTTGATATTATACATTATAGGTGATGGGATCTTTACAATTTTACATTAAGAAATAGTGTGTCTCAGACTGGTGAACCTCCACCTTTACATCTGAGAGGCTCTGCCTCTCTAAAATGCTCCTTTTATACCCAGTCATGTTACTGACCCGTTGCAAATTTAACCTAATTAATTATTACAGTTTCCACCAGTTGTTTTTTATTTGTACCAGTTACGTTTTTAGACTTTTGCTGCCCCTGTCCAAACATTTTTAGAGATGTGTTGCTACCACTGAATTCAAAATTTTCCATGAAATGATAAAATGTCAGTTTCAACATCCAATATTTTGTTTCCGTGCTATTGGTGTTAAAATATGTGTTTGGGATTTGTTAAATATTGCTTTTTTGTTGTTTGTTTTGTTTTTATTTACATTTTACACACTGTTTCGGGTTGTAAAACGTAAGGATTCTCATATGATCAAGCTGACTTGAGTTTGCTGCTCATGAACATTTGAGACATTTTTAGGAAATTAGGAAAATCTGACACTCAAACCCAGCAAAATAAATAAGTTATTCCAGCTCAGGAACACACTGTATGATGGTAGAAGTGTGTGCGCTCTGACTTGCGTGTTTGTCTGCATGAAGGATCGACCTGGAGGAATGGGAACACGTGACCTGTATGAAGACGGTGGCTCTGAGGAGTCAGGAGACGGTGTCTGGCCTGAAGGGCTATATCGCAGCAGGGACCTGCGTGATGCAGGGGGAGGAGGTCACCTGCAGGGGCCGGGTGAGCAGAGAAACATATAAAACAAACTATGTCCACCCCACCCCCACCCACCGATGGACTGAATTTTTTTTCTCTCTGATCAGATCTTGATCCTGGATGTGATTGAAGTGGTGCCGGAGCCGGGCCAGCCCCTCACCAAGAACAAGTTTAAAGTTCTGTACGAGAAGGAACAGAAAGGTCCGGTGACGGCTCTGTGTCACTGCCACGGATACCTGGTATCCGCCATCGGACAGAAGGTCTCATCAACTTGTAACCAGAAGCTGATGAAGAAATCCTTCCTAATGTTTCATGTAAAGACGCTGTAATCTCCTCTGTGTCCCCCCCCAGATCTTCCTGTGGGTCCTGAAGGACAACGACCTGACGGGAATGGCGTTCATTGACACGCAGCTCTACATCCATCAGATGTTCAGCATCAAGAACTTCATCCTGGCGGCCGACCTGATGAAGAGCATCTCACTGCTGCGCTACCAGGAGGAGAGCAAGACGTTGTCTCTCGTCAGCAGGGTCAGAAGACACTTTACAGCAGGGATCTCCAGCTCCGGCCCTCGTGAGCTACTGTCCTGCAGGTTTTGGATTCTGCCCCGATGCAACACACCTGACTCAAATCACTGGGTCATTAACAGGCTTGTGCAGAGGTGTGTTGCAGTAGGAGACATCTAAAACCTGCAGGACAGTAGCTCACAAGGACCAGAGTTGGAGACCCCTGCTTTACAGCATTATGTCCACATCATTGTGAGCTGTGTCTCTTAACCATTTTCTTCTTGCTTTGGCAACAGGATGCAAAACCTTTAGAGGTTTACAGCATTGAATTCATGGTGGACAACAACCAGCTCGGTTTCTTGGGTAACATTTGTTACAATCTGAAAAAAGCCTATATCTAATCATTAAACTCCATCTCAATAATCTTTCCTCATTGCAGTGTCTGATCGGGACAAGAACCTCTGTGTTTACATGTATTTACCTGAAGGTAGGTGTTTACAGCCAGAGCTGGATTTGTTAGTGAAGGCATGTGCAGTCGTGACCTAGCTGATGTGTGTTTACAGCTAAAGAAAGCTTTGGAGGAATGCGCCTGCTGAGGCGAGCGGACTTCAACGCCGGAGCCAACATTAACACTTTCTGGCGGATGCCGTGCAGAGGAGCGCTGGAAGCTGGCAGCAAGAAGGCTCTGACCTGGGACAACAAGCACATCACATGGTTTGGTAAGAAGCCAGGGGTCCTCGGCACATAACAGCTTTATTAGATCCTGACATCTGATCATTCAGGAGACAGTTTTTAGACATTTTTATATTCATTTAAGTCTCTTTTTAGACGGATGTTTTCTATCTGTAGTTCTCTGTTTTGAGCAAATTATTATGATATCAAAGAATATACAGTAAATACTCAGAGAGCTCAAACAAACACCAAACTGATAGAAAGACTTGACTGGGAAATTTTTATTCTCAAAACTTAGATTTCTGACCTGAGTACAGCATAACAGCTGCTGGCGGGTTAATATAACCAATGAGAGCTCAGGTCACAATTCCTCCATCACATAAATAAATACTCCATCAACTCTGCAATTCCTGGTCTATTTCTGTGTCTGTTAAGTTTTTTAGCGGCTAACGTTAAGAATTACAGTCACCGGTCACTTTATTAGGTACACCTGTTCAGTTGATTCTTAGCACAAATAGATAACCAGCCAATCACACAGCAGCAACTCTGTGCATTTAGTCATGTAGGCATGGTCAAGATGACTTTATGAAGTTCAAACTGAGCATCAGAATGAGGAAGAAAGGAGATTTACGAGACTTTGAACCAGATCTCAATCCAGTAGAGTAACTTTGGGATGTGGTGGAACGGGAGATTCTCATTTCCGAAGGTCTCACGGACACATAGAGGGTTCAAAGAACCTAGAATTGTTTCTCAGTTACCCACATTTTTGTTTCTTTTCAATAATTTATTATACTACAAGAACATGACAGACAAGTTTCCCTTCAAGGTTGAAAGACTCACTACGCAACTTTCTGATCTTAAAACTCTGCGTTCAGGGCTCGTTTGATGGCACAGTGACGTCTGTTTGTTTCTGAGGCCGTCGCTGTTCAGTGGCGTACAGAGTCTGCAAGACCGTTTTTATACAACTTTTTCATCTGGAACGCTGCGTTATGTCGCAGCCGAGTTTCACTTTACGCACCGCGTCACAGGCTAGCAAACGGATATACCCACGCCGTGGCTGATTCAGTTAAAAGAAATGCAAGAAGACATTATCGGAGAAAGAAAAGAGCAATAAGACGAGTCAAGCTAAGACTGTCTTTTACTGGCTGGAGAGAAATCACAGAGTTAAGATGCAAGATGGATGCTGAATTAGCCGTCGATAGGGGGTGCATCCCTGAGAAAGTCTTCAAATTTATAATGAATTATTTTAATTCTAATTTTTATTTAAATTATTTAAATAATTTTATTATAACATAAAAGCAGACTTATCCAGTTGCCTGTCCTTTTTTAATTTATTTAGTGGTTGTAGCTCTGAAACCCTTTACTCATCAGTTAAAATGACGATTAGTGGGATTTCAATCATTTTGTCCTGTTTTGTGTATTTTTTTTCTTTATCAGCCTTTGGATTAAAATCTGAGAAGCCTGGTTTCATGAAGCCAATCTGACAACTTAATGTGTTTGTAAAGAATATTTAAAATGTGTAAAGATTTCTGTGGGTTGGTGACTGAGGGGACCTGAAAGAAAAAGTTAAATTACATTTTAATGTTGGAAAAATGTTTTAATCTTTTGTTTTAAACATGAGCTAAACTTTGTGTGCTCACAGCAACTCTGGATGGCGGCATCGGCCTGCTCCTCCCCATGCCGGAGAAAACTTACCGCCGTCTGCTGATGTTGCAGAACGCTCTCACCACCATGCTGCCTCACCACGCCGGTCTCAACCCAAAAGCCTTCAGGTTTGCACCTTCCTAAAATATTTTGTACAATCCGGAATGGTCATTTTCTGACTCAACGTCTTCTCTGCTGCATCCAGAATGATGCACAATGACAGACGAAACTTACAGAACGCCGTGAGGAACGTCCTGGATGGAGAACTTCTCAACAAGTACCTGTACCTCAGTACCATGGAGCGCAGCGAGCTGGCCAAGAAGATCGGCACCACGCAGGACATCGTAAGTGAAACAGCCTGCAGACTGAAGCATCAGCTGCTTGAAACTTCTCTTCCTTCATCTTTCCCTCTTTTCCCACCAGATCCTGGACGACCTCCTGGACATCGACAGAGTAACGGCTCATTTCTGAGCGCCACATTCCCGGCTCCTCCTGACTATAAATGCTGTTTTATTTGTGAAAGAGGAAAAGGTTTTTGTTTTGATCATCTTCATGCAGACTTTGGTTTTCTACTTGTTGGACAAAAGGAGACTTTGTGTTTTCTTAAAATATTTTCTATTAAAAAAAAAGAAAAGTTGATCAATCTGTTTGGATTTCTTATCATTTACCAACAAATAGCTGAGAGGTAAAACATTTAATCAAGCATTATTTTAGGAGGACTGTTCCTTTAACTGCCGAGTTACAGACAAAGAGGCTGAAACACTGAAGTTTGGTCAGTTGTGTCTTTGTTTCGTAGCTACGTACATACATAGAGATTGCACAGACTCGGTTCCACATTGTTTATACAGGATTGTTCGACTTATATAAAATATAACATCACTAGTTTTTTTTTTTAAGTTGTCCTGAAATTAACTAAAAATGGTTTAAAAACAGCTGGGTTGTGTCTTAGGTCGGGCTCGGTGCACCGAAGTCCAGCCGCTCGCCCATCCCGACACTGTAATTTGGTGTTTTCATAAATTGCACCAGAACCAGCAGCATGTCCAGCTGCTACAACAGGTAAAAAAAAAAGCTCTGAGACGTTGCTATCTGAGGTACTCGTACAAGTCTGCATCCAGCGTTGTGAAACCCAACGTCTCCAGGAGCTTTAGGAAGGCTCGTGTCAGGCCCATCATGGCCATCTCTGATCTGTAGGAGGAGTTCATTTGATCAATCTGATGGTTATGGTTTAATTCCCACCATTTACATTTATACGCACCTTAAAGCTACTTCAAATTTAAGGTTTTCCCATGTTGTCCTCCACCAGCGGAAGATCCACAGCCGGGGCAGAATTCCCTCCTTTTCTGCTTGGATCTTCCCCCAGCCTCGCACCGCACTGGAAAAACAAGGAGGTATGGAACATGATTGACTTCCAGCAGGATGGTTCCCACATCAGTACTTAAGACCCATTTATGGCAATCGTGGGGGCAGCGCTGAGCAGAACAGCTGACAGCGAAAGAAACAAACCAGGGAGGATTCGTCCCTCCATCAGACCTGTTCAGGTCCGGGATCTGGGAGGACCTATTCCTCCATCAGACCTGTTGCTGCTGATTTTCAGTCCAGGTTTTGTGTCATTTAGGGATCATTTATCAGCCTTTTCTCCCTGTTTTTCCCTCCTTCAGAATGGCTTCTTCATGTATCTCTTAGGTCCTTTGTTGGATTTATTCTCACTTCTTGAGGACATTAATTTCAGATCCCCTTTATCTGCTTAAGACAATTTTTTCATCCTCACATCATCTTCTGTCTTTTACTTTTACATTTTCCTGAGATTTTCTTTAAATACACATCACAAACTATGCTGAGATATGTTAAGTTTTTTGCTAAAAGCTTTTTGGAAATCACCTTATTTGTGCAAAAATACTACTTTATGTGAAACTTGGTAGTTTTCATAGATGCAACTGAAGAAATGAGAACAAATGATGCGTCTACGTGAGAGTCCGCTGGTAGCAAAGTGTCTAAAGATACAATCTAAAGTTTTCTGTTATGTGTCGGCTCAGGCCCTCTTTTATGCTTGAATATTTCATAGGTCAGTGTTGAGTGGCTTAAGAACATTTATTTCAAACAGGTAGAAGGACTGGACTGAAAATGAGTAAGAATTTAAAAAAAAAACTGAAAATGTTTATAGAAAAAGCTGAGAGACCTTCAGAAAGTTGCAGAATTTTTGCTCAAGATTAAATCAGGCTACTTGGAAGACAAATAAAAAATGACAGGGTTGACTTTGTTATGAAAGACCTTGAAGGTGCAATACTGGAAAAAAAAAAAGCCCAAACTGGTGATGAGCCGGTTTTCTCAACAGCACCAGCACACGCTGATCAGTAAGTGGTAAGAACGGCATGAAAACCAGCTGGTATCTCAATGCTGGCTCATTCTTTATATCGCCACAGTAATCTGCTCGGAGTTATTTTTGCTCCTGTCACTATGTAAAGATAACCTGCAGTGATTTCTTCATGGGAGGCGAATTTGTGATGACTGGAAATCAAAACTGAGCGAACCTCTTGGCCATGACGAAGTAGCGGTCCACCGGCGCTCCCAGAGTGATGTTGATGCTCCGGACCGTGTTGATGTTCCTGAAGACCAGCAGCATGGGCCGAGGCATCAACTTCAGCACCTGCATGATGCTCTCAAAGCGGTTGATGGCCATGTCGCGCATGTAGACCGTCTCCTCTTTGCTCAGGATGTTGGACAGACCTAGCTTGTGCATGTTGATTGGTCGCTGCAGCAGCATCTCACTGAACAGGAAGTACTCTGCAGGGTAAGGAAGTTGCTGTAAAAAAAATATCAGCTTAGAGCCCAACATCAATGGGGACCTTTGCCATTAAGGCTCCTCACCTTCGACTCCGAGCGCAGTGGAGTACTTCTTCATCGCCGCCTCGTCTCTTAGGATGATAGCCCGCCACAGTTTACACAGCGCCTCTCTGTCACTGAGGTCAAAGGTGGAGGTTAGAGCTGCTCAACACATCTCTGGATGTTTTCATGGAACAGACTCATCCAGCACTCACCACTGACTGAGGTATTCGTAAAGGCCGTGGTCCAACAGCACCAACTCCGCCTTTTTGTCAGGACCTCGTCTAACCAGAACTACAAGAGAAAAGGATGGTTTGACTTTATTTCTCATTTATAGAACATTTCATTCACAAGGTAACATCTCCTCCATCTTGTCTGTGTGGAGATATAATGTATATGTACTAGGGCTGGGCACGTTGGGCATTATTCTCGCTTTGTACTGTGGTTATAAAAGTTTTTAATCACGTTTATGTATGTCAGGTACCATGTTGTTGACAGAGGTTCTGCTAAATAAAACCCTAAAAAAAGGCTACTCCTGAAGAAAAGTCACAATTTGTATTGTGGTTTATTGAAACATAATAAACACAGACTAAGCAAAACTACAAGATTAATTACAGAAGACATCCACCATCATGTCCATCACTTTGTGCAAAACTTAAGGAGACAGGGACAGTGCTGGATAAAGAGGAGTGGACGACCAAGAACATCTGAGGAAAAAAGATATAGGGGTCTATTAAATAAGACAAAAACAAATTCAATATCTACTCATTTTGTAATAATTTCCAGTTTTCTGTTTTGTTTTTTTAATAAATGAGTTACATGACACCCCGTACAGCTCAGTTAGCTCCCATATTGCTATTTCCATAAAGCTGACTGAAAAGCATGGATTGGTCTCCTGTGTGCAAAGGACATTCACTGCGTACCAGATTTCTAGTGAACATGAGAAATCAATATTTATGTTTTTTACTCACTGTCCCCTTTTGGGCTCCGTATTAAGGTTATCAGACTCAAGTCAAACAGCTTTTTAAAATGAGATTTTCTATATATTTGCAAAACAGAAACAAGACAAATAACGTGATCCATTTAATAATCAACCATGACGACATTCATCTCAACCCGGCCATGTTGACGAGCTGTTGGCCCAAAATATGTCATCCCTCCCAGTTTTACAAGGAAGACGAGTTTCAGACTGATAGAGCTGCTGAGAGGTCATCTAGTCTAGAAATGATTTTGCTGTGATAACAGCACCAGACTCCGTTTGTTTGCCTGTTTTATGGTTCTGTAGGATAAAATCCGATCTTCTATAAACTTGAAGAATACTGGTTTCTATTAGAAACTGGGAAATATAAACAGTTTTAAAGGCTATCATCCCCCACGTGTTGTACCAACCGTTTCCAGGATGAGGGTCTGCGTGGATGAAACCGGTGTAGAAAATCTGCTCTGCAAATGTTCTGATCAGCTTATCTGCAGTCTGAGAAACAAACAAGTGATGAGTTGTCCAGATAACATGTAAATAAACATTGGTCCAATCATGATGCGTGATCGTCTTACATCTTTCAAACTTATTCCTTGACGCTTAATTTCTTCCACGTTGTTGATCTTACAGCCGTGACAAAACTCCGCCGTCAACACCCTCTTTGTTTTGGGAAAGAAAAGATAAAACCGGTGATGACGGTGGACAGTGGTAAAGCACAGACACTGTGTCTGGTAGGTAAAAAGCTCACCTTACTGGTTTGCTCCCAGAAGACTTTGGGTATAACTATGAATTTAAAGTGCTTCAGCTCCTCTGCGCACCGCTCCGAGTTCCTGGCCTCGTTCTCGAAGTCCAGCTCTTGAGCCAGAGTTCCCTTCAAGTCCTGCAGAGACAAGAGTAAAGGTTAATGCATGGAAAGACCGGCTGGACGTTTTTACTGCTTCCCGTCAGCTTCCATGCAGCTGGCAAACTGAACACCTGGAGGGATGTTTGAACACCATCAATCAATAGTCCAACAGGGCAACACTTCCTCTCTGACCCTTCAAAATAAAACACCACAGCTATACGCAGCTCACTGAGCTTAAACATTTAAGCTCTTTTAATCGCTTGTTTAGCAAGTACAAAAGTTATCTTACAACTTTTTAAAACAAAATAAAGGAACACTGTAAATGGATTTTTCTGCCGTAGTAATTCTATGAAACTAGCACAGAACTTCAGGAAATGGTTTTAATTAATGAAAGCTTGGTTCCCCATGTGAAGACGTAGACAGAGACTGGTTCAGGTGATAACTGCAGTAATCCACCCATGGATGAGACGACCACCCCTAACCAGAACCATCCATTCTGGGACCCGTTGGGGTCTATGTATTCAGAGGGACTGAGCAACAGACTTTGAGGAAATAAAAAAAAAAAAAAAAAAAAACTGTGTCAACGTGTGAAAAAAATCCTTTTCAGCATTCATTAATTAATGCGTTAACCGGATAATAACACGTTAACATGGCCAGGCCTGTTAATGCTTGATCAGCTGATTAACAGAAGGCTGGACTTCATCTAATTCAATGTTACCGGGAGGCTGGAAGCAGCCAGACAACCTTCTTGATGTGAGGTGACTGTACTAACCAGCTCACCCTCGCTCAGCCTCACTGGTGGGTGGTCTGCTGTAACGTGTTTACTGTGTTGATTGTACCGTTTGCAGTTATTGTATTGTAAAATAGTGACACAACTAATTATATTTTGATGTTAGGTGTGAATAAAAGTACTTCCTGTTGTCTTGTTAAGAATAAATCATCCAGGAAAAACGTTAACACCCAACATGAGCAAACCCTTTGACCATTTCCTGACCTTGAGGACCCATCGAAATCCAAAACTGGGGTGCATGAACTTAACGATATCCAGCAGGATCTCCAATGTTCTGATATCGCCATCGAACCGATCCCTGAGGTCAATATACTGCACCTGAATGCGACAAAACATGCTTTCAGCCATATACACTATGGAGTGTTTCCCCCTCCAACGATGACAAAACATTATTCGTGTCAGAAACTCTCACTAATTAAAGTCTGATTGATCACCTTCACAGCGACGGGGGTCCCGTTGAACAGCTCTGCCTTGTGCACCTGAGCCAAGCTGGCTGCAGCTATGGGCTCATAGTCGAACGTTTTGAAAAGCTGCTCTGGAGTTTTGTCAAAGTCTTCCTGGAAGAGAGCATCCACCTGTTGCAGACACAAAACACAGATGCAAGAAGTTACAAGTTGTTCTTGCTTTGCTACCCGGCGTACCTTGTTGGTGCTGCAGCTCTCACCTCTTTGTACCTCCGGTTCAAGGCCTTGTCCTCCAGGACCTGCAGTGTGCGGATGTACTCAGGGGGCAGCAGGTGGTTGAAGGAACACAGACCCTGGCCCAGTTTGATGTATATCCCTCCATTCCTTATAGCGCCCTCCACCATGCACTCTGCTGCCCTCTGGTGGCAGGCTGACATCTGGCTCAGGAAGGATGGGCTGCTCTGGCAGGGGAGGAAAGAAGAAAGACATGACTGTCCACAGAGCGCCAATTGAAACAAAACAAAATCACCTGGAATTGATAGTCTGGCAGTAAAAAGTTCACAGATGAAAAGCTTACCTCATCCACTCCACGAAGAGACACGTTGGTGGTCCACCAGTAATCCACAGAGATGAATATTCCCACAGAGAGAGACCTGAGGACACACCGATCAGACTACATGCTCTCACTGGCAGCACGTCCTAGACATTTATATAAAAGGGATCATCGTGGTGTGCTTTACACCACAATGCTGAGACAGCGAAACGCAAAAGTTTTGTTGTGTTCTGGCCTCTTGTTTCCATGGTAATAGAATTTTGGTTAGAATAAACCGTAAGCAAAATCCGTTTTTGGTAGAGTATCTATGGTGTCAGCAAAGACGCAGAGGTTACACACGCCAGATAACCAGCACTTCACACGCAACGCTTCTGTTGTTGTGTTGCATTTTGTGATCTTAATGGAGGCATCGCACACCTGGGAAACAAAGCTTCACTGCCCACTAGAGGCCTGGCATGCATATTACATCATTTCTGTTCCTGTTTGCTTTTTCTCCTGCACGGAAAGTTTTCATCCCGCTGTTGTGTAAATGTTTTTTTTTTTTTTTTCCAAAAAATGCATTTTGTGTGAAAACACTGTGGTGTAAACAGGGCCTTAGGGAAAAACCTCACCACTAATAATAAACAGGATTATAATCAAGTGCCTTTAAAAGGTTCTGCTACAACAAATCGACCAAACCATCCTGCTGGGTGTCCTGATGTTCAAGCACATATCCAGCTTTAACTGAAACAATAATCTATATATGATCTTTATATATCAATGAGGACTTAAACACCTCACAGATGTATAAAAAAAACATTACTGAAGCAACATTGGTAAAACGTTAGATTGTTGTTAGTTCAGGTTCAGTTTCTAAAATGAAAAAAAGTGTTTTAATGCAATTATCACATCATGTGGGATTTGCTGTACATGTATGAGCTTCATGTTTTGAAAAATAACAGTTTGTCACATTTATGTGCTACAGAGTTCCCTCAGTATGCTGATCAGCCAATCAGAGTGATCTCGTTCATGAGCTCTAGTTGGGCCTTTGCACAAGGACGCAGCACAAGATTCATCGCACAACCATCTCATCGGGCCCCTATGTGATCAAAAGTTCTCACACATACTTTATAAAACAAAGATGATAAAAATATGATCGAAGTTTAACCTCTGGCTTCGTCTGGCCAGAGTCCTGGCTCATCTGGTAGACCTCTTTTGCATTGCTCAGCCTCTCGCTGTCTTCCTGATCCTCTTTCCTCTCCTCAGCCTCCTCACTACCTGCATCTTCTACATCTCACTCTCTGCCACAAGGAGGACACATCCCATACAAGCTAGATCATGGGTGCCCAAGTCCGGTCCTTGAGATCTACCATCCTGCAACTTTTAGATGCAACCCTTCTCCAACACACCTGAATCAAACGACTGGCTCGTTACCAGGCCTCTGCAGAGCTGAATGACATGCAGACGACATCTGATTGACTGTAGACTGAAAAACTGCCTACATGAGCTCATCTTGTCTCGCTTCCTCAGTGATCATCTGGACATGATGATGGACCTGGAAATGATGGCAGACCATCTGTTATCAAAATGACAGACTTTGGGATCTGGTGCTATTCGAGTTAACATGATGTCAGTGGAATCTCCACAATCCTGGAATTACGAGGAATCCATTGATACCACACGTCGTGATTGATCACTGGGAAAGGACTAAAATATCCATACAAAGTGAAGCTGTGTTTTTATTGAGAGTTCCATGAAATCAAATAATTTGTGGTTCTAAATTTCTAATTTCTGACAATAATTAATCTGCTGCTTTCAGCTCAACCCATGTGTTAGTTCACGTGCTGCTCACTTCTTCTTTAAGAGATTAAAAAGAAGCTGCTGCCCCTCACTTCATTTTCTTAGCTCCCTGTCCTGGTGTCCAGTCTTCCTTTTCTTTGGGAAGCACATGACTTTTTCCTCTGGCTGTCTGGCTTCGTAACTTGGTTAAACCAACTAGACTGTGGACTAAACCATTTACGAGGGGTGACGGGGCCCTCAAAGGGCATCTATTATTATTAGATCAAAATTCATTCCCTCTGCACCTTCATTCGGGCAAACTGACTTTCACTATCAAATTATTAATTAGAAATTTTAAAAAGGAAATCAAAAAACCTTTTCATTTCAGGATTTCAAGAGCCCCCACCCTGCAGTGAGCCCTGAGTAAACAGTACCGTTAACTCCCCCCAGTCCGACGCCACTGGCTTTCTACACTGAGCCGACCAGTTGGATGCTGGGAAAATCTGGTCCATCTCAAGCCTGTCCACAACAAGTCTGACCCGTCAGTGAGAGATCGCTCTGATTGGCCGATCAGCACAATGACTGAACTCTGTTCATATGACAGTAACTGTTGGATCTTATGTAAGAAGATTCTTTGTCATGCCTCATTCAAAGCACTTTGTTTTATTGTACAAATGTCTTTTATTCAATTTAACAGGTTTTTTTTGCTCTTTGTTTCTTGTATTTATACTTTAATATTTGTGACAACTGTTCTATGTAGCTGTAATGTTGCTATAGAGACAAAGAAAGTCATTGTTTTTTTTTGCACCAATGATTGTGAGCATTATCTTTGAGTAAAGTACAGTAAAGAATCCTTAAAAACTTCCTGGATCCAAGCAGTGATCCAGACCACCCCGAAAATCTAATCACTTGTTCCATTTCTGAGATTTACTGAAAATTTCTATTCTACAGTCATTTGGCTTTTCTCCAAAGTGACTTACATGTGAGAGTAATAACACAAGCAAGAATTCAAACAGGAGGGACGTCATTAAGTGGTCGTCATACTGCTGTGAGTCCAGGTGGACCAGGTGCTGTCCTGTAGAGCTAGAGACAGTGCTTTTTTTTGTTTGTTTGTTTTTAAATTTTGTCTGTCTGCTAACAGACAGACAAACCAACGCTGCTGAATACACAGCCTCCACCTGACGAGTTTGGTTGAAACTGAAACCTGAGTTTGAACCACGTTGGACAGTAAAACCTGAACCATCATAGCCAGGAGCTGGACGTGGTCTTTGTGATATGCTTGAGTCCATGAATTTTGTTTGTTTTGCTTTATTTAGTCAGATTCAGCTGAGATGAGGAAACAGAGGTGTGTCTTTAGTCATCATTTCAAAGCAGAAGCTGTAGGTCTAAAGATGATGATACAGCTGAAAATAAAAGCCACAATCATAACAAAATGTACGAAGATTAAGTTGTACAAACATTTCTTTTGTGTATGAACATATCTGTTTTTTTTTTTTTTTCTTTTTTTGTTTTTTGCCTGTACATTTATTTTGGTATGAAGACATACAAGTTGAAGAAACAACAACTGGAGTCTAAGTGTTTAAACTTAAAACTTAAACAAAGCCAGCTAAATTAAATTAAATTAAATTAAATTAAATTAAATTAAATTAAATTAAATTAAATTAAATTAAATTATTAATTATATATTCCACTAAATATCAAATATATTAAATATTATAAACAAATAATTTTAAAAAAGAATAACAACAAATAAATAAAATACTAAATTAAATTCAGACATGGTGGTTTCTGCAGCTTTCTCTGTAATTTTCAGATGTAAAACATATTCTGACTCCACACAATGACCCTGTTTCCTGAACACTGCTCAGCATTTCTGCAACATGTCATATGAGAAAACCTAAAAAGTGTAAAGAAATACCAATATCTGCTCGTTTATAGACGTGTCTTTTCAGCTCGTGTTTTGTTACCTGCATGATTCATTTTCCTATTTAGGGAACTGACGTGGTGAATTTTAACCTCTGAAATAAGGTTCTGAACGTGATTTCTACCCACAGATTCGTCTGTAATCTCGCAGGCGCTGCAGAAAGCGCTCTGACATGTTGCTGTTTTCCTGACCTTGACATTTCCCCTCATCCAGCTGTGATGTTTTGGTGTCCAGCTGCACAGCTTACTCAGAGCATATTAACAACAAAATAATATTTAAAATGTAAACAAGCTGTTTTAATTGATCATGCTAAGGCCAACACTCTGTGTTGCTCTGCAGGGCTCTAAACGCCTCTCAGACTCATCCCAATTTACAGTCTGAGCTTATAAAATTAACGTTGATCATCTCAGAGCAAAAGCAAAGAGAAAACTCATGATTAATATTTCACTTAGATTTGTTCCACCCTGCAGGTTCCCGTTATATCAGCTAAGGTTACTATAATCATTCTTGTGAATTAAGAAGAGACAGAAGTACACTCAGTTCTTACTGCAGATGTTTGGTGTTCCCAGGACATGGAGAAGGTCATGTGACTGAAGAGATTCAACCTGCACTGACTGTGTTTAGCTGTTAAGGCTTTGATGAGAAACACTTTTCCCCTAAAGTTGCTTAGACTTGAACTAACCGTTTTGAAAAGAAATCAGAGGGAGATAATTGGATGAAAAGGAAACTGATGACTTAAAGGCTGAGTGGTTAAGGTGTCTGGATCAAGCTAGTGACAATTTACGCCATATTTTTACAGACTGACCCTCATTTCTGGTTAAATGAGGCCACTGAAAATTCTCAAACCTGGAATCAGTTACAATCAATCTGCTAACTTACTTGTTAGTAAGTTGTTTTTTTGGCAAAATGTGACTGCTAAAGAGCTTGTTGCTCACAGCAGCCAGAAAACACGGACGTTAACTGGTAAAGTCAACATTAATACTAGCAGGGTGGTGGTTCAGGCAGTGATGCAGGACACCGTCAGGACTTTAAAACATGTACTGCACTGGGCACCAAATTTTCTACACTAATAGGGGCTTCAACTACTCCAGCAGTGAGTAGCTGAATGCTAATCAGCAAGAAAATTTAAAAATAATAAATAAAATAATAAAACTGCAGGGGGCATCCAGAAGAGGGATCGTAGACATTGTTCTCTGGGAATTACTAGTAAGTAAGGCAAAACATTAACGTGAACTTTTTTGTGCACAAGTCAAAGTGTTTCTTTTTTCACAGTTTCCCTTCACCTTTTCTTATTTACATTTTTCTAAACATACACCAAAAACTGCAGGAGAAATGCAGATTTGATCAGAATTAAATTATATTGTAAATGACATTTCTGGATTACATGCATGTGCTTTAAATAAGTTTTAAAGTTAAAAATCCAAGGAAGCTTCTCACTGATCACCTCCCTCTGTGTGCATGAACACAAACCAAGAATTGCCTGTTCAATCACCAATAAAAAAAATAAAGACAAACCTGCAGAAACGACCAAATCCCTCAATCACAATCTTCATCTTCCTCTTCTCTCTGGGGTCTGACACAGCATACTGAACAGCCACCGCAACAGGCACGCCAACAGAGAGGCCAACGAGAGTTTTCCATAACAGCCCTCTGTGCTTACCCTCCCTGGAAAGAATAAAAACAGTCCCATTTTATTAGTTTGACATCTTCAATCTTGGGCATTGCCAAGATTAGAAGATCATGACTCAAAAGGTTTTTGGTACCTGACTGAGCTGAAGGATCTGGTTATTTGGAGCGATGAGCCAGGATGAGGATATCTTCGTAGCAAAGCCATATGATGCCGACATAATCTTAACTACAGAAGAAGCAGAGCATGAGATGAGCATGCCTTTACCATCACATCTGTGTGATGTTTCCATCTCATCGTTGCAGCCTACATGTTAACTGACTTCTAACCAGGTATCTGGGTTAGTGGCAGTGGATGAACGCTGGACTCTGGTGAGGCATTTACTGACATAATAGGATCAGATTGTGTTTCTTTTTTTAGTAAAATCACGAGTATACACGTGTTTGTGTGAGGAGAAGGATGAAGAAGATGTGTATGTGTGTGTGTGTGTGTGTGTGTAGGAGAGGGGGTCTTCAGCAAGGCCAATAGCATGTTGTTTTTGTTCGCTGTCTGCTTCTGAGGGACAAAATGTCTCTACAGCTGACAAATTGATGTACAGATAGCGGTGATGTCAATGACCTGGGCACTGACATATCAAACAGGGCTTTCCGTCGCTGACATACACTGAGAAGGGTAAATGTGAGGAATCTGCTTCTAGTCACTACAATGAACGACTCAGTGTAACAGCGCGGAGTTTTGCTTTGAGTATTAATGTTCCAGTTCCTGTCATCTGCTAAAATAAAACAGGACTTCAAGCCAAGGCAGAAATTTTTAAAATAGAACCTTGCTAATTCAACAAGTAAATTAATATTTTCATTTGAACTGAATGAGTTAGTCATCTAACACAAGTCCATTAGCTAACATGACAGCTAATTACAGTTAGCTTTTAGTCAATAAGCGAATTTCTGCCTGAACCGAGCAAACGTCTTAAAATATGGTTTCTTTACCGCTCTGGAGGTCTCCCCTGTCATATTTCTTGAGGTGTTAAAACTGCCCAGCTCACGGTGATGAATTAACGTTAAAAAGGTCTTTCCAGAATGGGAAGTCGCCTACTCTGTACCTCCTCCTCCTGCTGCCGCTAGCATGCTTAATTTTGTTTAACCCAAGAGTTAAGTAAGGAAGCGCTAGATGTTTAACCCCTTTCGACTTCCGTTTTCGCTTGAAGTAGCTTCTTAGCCTGAATACTCGTTTTAATAAAAAAAGGCATTTTTATACATTTTTTAAAGATTGAGATTCACTATCTTTGTTCATACTATGACGTTGAGGCTTTATCTTTGAAAACTGCTCAAACGCCTCATACAGATAATCATAGTTCTGGATATGTCATTGAGAGGTGTTAACATGCGATATGCTGAAGGGGCAGAAGCATCTTCATAGTTTACTCTCAGGTAGGAGGGACCGAAAAAAAAAAACGTCAGCGATCATATGGAGTGGCGGCGCAAGGGCATGCCCTTGTCCAAACAGTGTGGTAGAGATAAAATTCGTATCAACCTTTTCAATCTTTTTTTAAATTCCAGTTTCAGCCTGCGGCGTAAATTAGTTAAAGTCATGAAGTCAACAGAATTAATTAGAAATTACTTGACTAAATAGTCGGCATTTTAACCCAGACTAGATACACACTGATACTGCAGCTTAAATCAGTCATTTTTAAAGGTCCCATATTATGCAGAATTTACTTTCTGAAGGTTTTCTAGCAGTCATATGTGTCCTCACAACCTGTGTATGAGGCCCAAAGTGAGAAATTTCAGTCTCCTCTCTCACTTGCTTGCTCTACTTTTTGGTGAATGTGTGTTCAAACGGGTGAGTCTGTGTTCTTTCCCTTTGTGAGGACACAAAGGGGAAAAAAACCCCACTGCCCCCAGTGATGGATACTGATAACAATGGAAAACAAAGTTGTTGGACCTCTGATACTCATATGAAATTGTTAAAAAAGATATAATAAGGGAGCTTTACAAGAAACGAACACATGACTGTAGTTTAAAGAAGTGCACTCACAAACAAATATACAAACCTGCACGACACAATAGAGTTGTATAGTATTGTACACATGTTACACAGTGTTACATCAGTTCATGTCCCACGGGTTACATGGTCCTCGTGTCAGATTCATGAGCTTGATGTTGAGGTTTTTCTTTTTTAATATGATCATACTATGATTAAATAAATTTTTAAGATGCAGTTCATAATAAGATTGCATTAAAATGAGGTATAACATTTAAGGATCATATGTCTGTAGAATGAGCAACACAGTTAAATGTATGGGTAGAGCTCCTAAAAATGTGCCAGTTGCGATATTTTCCTGTTGGAACTCACTCTTGTGCTACCAGATGTGTGTCAGTCACAGGCAGGGGTGGACTGGAACAAAAAATTGGTTATGGCATTTTGGCCCAGACCGGCCCATATATGATTGTGCTTACCGTAAATCCTCTAGATGTGCAACATCTTTAAACCACTAAAAAGCTATGCAGTGAGTTTACAGTAATCGGTGAGTGTGGACACGTTGAATACTTCCAAAAGTGTAATTTGTAAATAAAATAAACATCCATAGTCCAGCAGGGTGATTAATATTAGAGCAGCATTGATCCTACACTGTGTTTCAGAGAAAAAGAAAACAGAACAGACATGAGAAATGCTGGACCAGATAAAAACTGCCCCTGGATAAAGTGTAGAAACAGTGTGTGCTGTCTGCTCTTCTCTTCAGGAGATGTTGTCTCAACCAGGTTCAACTAGAGATTGAACAGAGATCTTTACTTAACATAATGATTCAGTCAGGTTCAATATTGTTGGATTTCTTGTAGAGAGACAGCTTAATCAGTGTTAACATAGCATTGCACATCCTTTATTTTGAATATGAGTTCTTACCTTCTATATATATATATATATATATATATATATATATATATATATATATATATATATATACATACAGAGAGAGGGGAGAGAGAGTTAGAGTTGTCTTTAAGTTGTCAAACGGCAAGAAAACCGGAATTGACGTTTTACCTTCAAAATTATTTAAAGAAATAATTAAACTATCCTCCACTTAAATAAAATTTCTTACACCTAAATAATTAAATATTGTTGGATTATTTGCAACAAAACACAATAATTAACAATCATAATAAGTATAGAAACATTGTATAAAAAGTTTTAAAAATAGACTATTTGAAGATAGTATTTAATCAGTGGTTTTATTTTGACATCCTGGTAGAAACTGGCTTTTTCCGGTATACCGGATGCTGTGATGACCGTGTCGCTGCAGTGTTGCGCTTTCCTGTTTACGGGCGGGAAGAGCGAACGAAGCTGACTGTGGAAGCTTCAGTGTTTAAATATCCAGCACACTTCTCTTAATTTTCTTTTATGCCCAAGGTTTGCACGTTTTAATGATACACGGGCCGTCGCGAGGCCTGGTGGATAAGTTTTAAGTGGACCACTGCTTAAAATTAAAGGGACTTTTTTTTTGCAGCGTGCAGGGCAGATGGAGGATCCTCCTGCAGATTCTAGCGGCGGCGGTGCAGCAGTGGAGGGCCCCACGGTGCAGGTGGCGGATATGTGCTGGCCGACAGGAGCTCTCCCTCTACGGCTTCTGGAGTGGAAAGTCAAACCGGGGTCTCTTGTTAACGTGGACTCTGTGATAGCACTGTGTGTCCCTGTACCTCGGGAGAAGGGGGCAGAAGCTGCCAGGATGCCAGAGAAGAAGGTGAAATCGGACCGTGCTGGAATAGTAAAGGAGCTATGCTGTCAGGTTGGACAAATTATTCCTCCCGGGTGAGTCACTCTGCTTCTTAAACCTCTAAGTAATGTTAGCCGACCTGGCTCCTACTTTGAAAGGCTACAGCCAGTATGACACCTGAGTTTTAGAATGGCTTTTGCACTGACTTGCACGTCAATTAGCTCGGAAGCTAACTGGGCTAACGTAACGTTAGCTTGTTTGCTAACTGAGCCAAGTCACTCAAAATAAACAAGAAGAGTTTTAACCTCTTCGAAACAAGAGCAATACCCTTTCCCCAAAACGTTTCTGAGCTTTTTCCGGACTGAGTTTTACCTTGGAAGATGAAACGAGTTAAAAGCGGATGCAGAACAAATATTATGCGGTTGTTTAACGCATCACTTTGATAAATGTGTTGTAACGCTTTTCAGACACTTTTTATTTTGAAGTCAAAACCACGTGGAGTGCTGTCTCGTGCTCTTTGCCTTGACGCAGGAGCCCCTCGCGTGCGCCAAGTGTGTACAAGCTAGTTGACAGGTGGAAGAGAGGTGTAGTATTTAATTTGAAAAAGTTGTTTCTTTCTTTTTTTCTTTTTTTTTTTTTTTACTTTAACTGCATCCTCTAACTTTAAATGTGTGTGTATATATATATATATATATATATATATATATATATATATATATATATATATATATATATGTGTATGTGTATGTGTATGTATGTATGTGTCTGTGTGTACATGTATATATAATAAACGGATACATTTTATCATTTAATTGAAAATGTATAAACATAAAAAAACAACTGAAGGAGTAAGGTAATCAGTAAGTTAATTGGAAACACAAAGATGGGCCTATGTTCACCAAGCTTATACTAACTGTGTCTAAAAATTGTGGAGCAATTTTAGGAAAATGTTCCTTAACATGAAATGGCAAAAACTTTGAAGATGACTGTCTACAATGTAAGATTTCAGAATATTCAGAGAATCTGGAGGAATCTCTGTGAGCATGGGACAACACTGAAGGTCTTAATGCAGCACTGTTCTAAAAACAGACATGACTCCTAACTGAAAATCACTGCATGGACCCAGGAACACTTCCAGAAATTACTGTCTGTGAAACGTTTACCATGAAATCCACAAGTGCAGGTTAAAGCTCTATTGTGTAAAGAAGGAGCCATATGTAAACATTATCCAGAAACACCACCGTCTTCTCTGGACCAAAGTTAATTTAAAATAGTCTGGTCAGATGGATCAAATTTTGAAGTTCTTTTGGGAAACCATGGACGATTTGTCCTGCAGACTAAAGAGGAGAGGGACCATCCAGCTTGTTATCAGTGGACTGTTGAAAAGCACTCCAGCAACTTATCTCCTCACTTCCCAGATGTTTACACACAGTTGTTAAAAGGAGAGGGAATGCTACAATGCTAAACATCACACTGGAACTACTTTTTAGAGACGAGTTGTTGCCATAAAATTCAAGTTGAGCAAATATGTTCCATGAAAAAATGTCTCAGACATATACCCAAGGACACTGAAGACATCTAATTCTGCACCTATAATTTTTTATCTGTTTTTTTTTCCTTAGTTTAAGTAGAGTTTTAAGTTTCCATCAGTGGAAAATTTAAATTAAAATACATTTTAATTTTAACATTAAAAGTGAGCAGCTCTAAAGCAAAGTTTGACTGGTTGGATTAGCTGTGGCTGGGGCTCACGCTGCATTCAGTGGCATCCTGTAACCCCCCCTTCAGATTTAGAAAATTCATACTGCTTTGTTGTGGAAACTGGTACTTGGGCAACAGGAAGAGAAATAAATCTGTTTTCTGAAGATCAGCAATGAAATGGTTACATCAGAAATGTTTTAGCCACTCATAATGTTTAATAAGCACCCCCCTCCTACAAAACAACTAACAGAATAAAAATAAACGGAAACATACTCAACTTCCAGTTTTATAAAAGGTTTGTTTACATCAGCTATCGCCGTGGCAACTGTAGCTACTTTGTTAGTGAACGTGTCAAGTATATTTAGACTTGCTGTAAATGTTAGATAAACGAGAATCCTTTAAAAAGCTAGAACTGCTGAATGATAGCCTACTTTTTATCATTTCAACTAATACATCCCTTTTTTGTCTTTTAGAGGTGTCATTGTCAGAATTGAGGAATGCAGCCATCCCATAGTCATGAAAGGCTTATGTGCTGAATGCGGCCAAGACCTGACTCAGTAAGTACTCTCGCTTTTTGACACTCTATACTGATAATCTGTTTTTATTTCCTCCAGTTACCATCAGACACGTTCACTCACGGGTGGATTTCTTACAGCAGTCTTTGCTAACTCAGTGTGATCCTCTAAATAATCTAAAAGTTAATGTATCTGATGAGTTTCAGCAGCAATAAGTAAGAAAAACAGAATTTAATCATCTTGGGGATGTTAGAGTTACTGACACTTTCTGACTGATGGTTATTTGTGGTGGACTCTTTCATTTGCTACCATCAGGTGGCGCCACAGATCACTGAGTGTCAGAATATTCCATTGTGTTAGAATCAGAAGAAAATGTCATTTTACTTGTTTAAAAACAACCTCGGTGCCATTTTGTTATCTTAAAGTGTGAATGTGTCATTTGTTTATAAAAGTATTGCTTAAAAGACGATGTTAGAGGTTGCATTTTGTGGTTGTAGGATGCAGACACCTGGTGGCACAGAAATCTTAGGTAAAAGATCTTATGTTTTCATGTCTCATGGCCAAATAAATAAACAAAACAAAAAATAAACTTAAGTCTGAAGTAGCCCAGAAGTCTGCAAACTGAGTGGCTGCTGAGTTTAGCAGCTTGGTTGATTTTTCTTCTCACAGTCACATTATGCTCAAGACCCCGAAAGATGCGCAAAAGGGATGACTCCCGCTCTGTTTTTCTCTTCTTTAAATGATTATTATGTTTTTTCTTGCCAGGCTCCAGGGGACAAATGGGAACCAGCAAACTCCCATCTCCACAGCAACAGTCTCCATGGTGCACAGCGTCCCTGAACTGATGGTCAGCTCTGAGGTGAGTCATATCATGGAGACACCTTCAATACTTGAAAATGATCTCAGTGTTTGGATCATACTTTACACTGAAAGATTGTTTATTAACTGATGTATTTACAAATTATTAAAGACGAACTACAGAACTGTGGCAGATTTTTCTCAGCGAGGCGCCCCTTAACAACGGCTAATTTCCCTTTCCTTCTTACTTCTCCTCTTTTTCTCTGCTGAGTCTGCAACGGTGCAGGTTCTAAACGCCTGTATACCCTTGCTAGCATGTGGAATGTCACACGGCGTCCCGGAAGAAAAATGGCCTCAGACACATAAAAGATACTGTATCACTGTGCCATCAAACGGATCCAGAATGCAGGGTTTTAACGTTGGAAAGTTACGTAGTGTGTCTTTAATTAATCTTTAAAAAGGATAACATTTATTTATATTCGATATTCAGATGTCGTGAACATGATTTAGTCCATGTAAACGTTTTCATTTGTAAAATTTCTGCAGTTTGGACTTTAAGTTTGATTAAAACTATTTTGTTTTAACATTTTACCGTGGTTTTCTACACCAGATTACTGACACATAAAATGCTGAAATAAAACATTAAAGACAGACCTGAAGAATCCATTAAAAACTTCTGGATTCTGGAATAAATTGTTGCTTTTACTGAAAAGCAAATGCAAAGAAGCTGTTTGATCCATCAGAAACCAAACATACAGCCATTAAAAAATGTCCAAACCTAATCTCATCTTTCATTCTAACAGCAAGCAGAGCAGCTTGGCAGAGAAGACCAACAGAGACTCCACAGGAACAAAAAACTGGTCCTCATGGTGGATCTGGACCAGACGCTGATCCACACCACTGAGCAGCACTGCCAGCGTATGTCCAACAAGGTACAACTTCCTCGTCTCATCCTGTTAAACCCGTCACTGTTACTAATATTGATGATGATCATGATATCAAAGTATTCTGGTCCAGACAACTGCTGCTCACTGGATATTTTCTCTTTTCCAGACCATCTCTGTAAATCCCAGAGATGGTTGTGTGAAAATCCCAGTAGATCAACAGTTTCTGAAATACTCAGACCAGCAACCATGCCACATTCAAAGTCACCTAAATCCCCTTTTATGCTCATTCTGATGCTCAGTTTGAACTTTAGCAAGTGGTTTTGATCATGTTTACATGACCAAATGCGCTGAGTTGCTGCCACGTGATTGGCTGATTAGATATTTGTGCTAACAATCAACCGAACAGTTGGACCTAATAAAGTGGCCGGTGAATGTGTCTCTTATTTTGAGTCTAATTCAACTTCCACATTAAAAAAAAGAAGAAAAACTAGAATAATATGTGCTAGTTAATAGCAATATGTCTTTTCAGGTTTTCTATTGATAATATTATTATTGTTAATCTGACATTGTGACGACCCAAGCAAACGTTTGATTTAACACCAGCATGCCGGTGTTTTCTGTTCTGTGGAGGGAAAATACACTGAAATATGAACAAACCCGTGATGGCAGTGTTTTATTTTAGGCAGTGTTGTGGATGTAGCTCACACACACGCACACACACACACACACACACACACACAAACACACACAAACACAGGCTGATCAGCCTCGCCCTGACTTGTGTTGTGTAACATTTGTGCAGTGTAAAAAGTTCAGTTAATCCACACTTAAGCCTTTAATGGTTTTATTACTCACTTTAATGCTCTTAATTTGCTCTTGCAGGCCATCGTAAACACAATCTAGTAGGAATCTTTTAACGTAATTTGCATAAACTGCTTCATTTAATCAAGTTTTATATTCTGTCTATAAAAATCTTGCAGTGGGAACAGACGTTCATATCTTTCCTATTCAGTATGTTTTTTTGTGTTATTGCATTTCCTTCAGGGCATTTTCCACTTCCAGCTCGGGCGAGGGGAGCCTATGCTTCACACACGACTACGCCCACACTGCAAGGAGTTCCTGGAGAAAATTGCCAAACTCTATGAGTTGCATGTCTTCACATTTGGGAGCCGCCTCTATGCACACACCATCGCTGGTAATGGACTCATTACTTCACAGTTTACAGCCCCTACAGGGACAAGAGCTCTAAAATGCACCAATTACATAGTGAAATGCACTACTATAGGCACAGATTTCATTCATTCACCAAGTTCTTTAGCTGAAACAGTATATCCAGCTTTGTGAAGTGCTCCACTTGTACTTCCTGTTTGTGTCCATAAGAGGGAGGTGTCTGCTCATCAGTAATCCAGATTATGTTGTGTTGAGTTGTTGTGGATTTAATGTATTGCAGATAGCTGGGTTAAATGTGCAAAACGCAATATTAAAGCCAGAAAAGTTTTGCATGAACATTTTAGTTGGAACTGTGGGTAATTTAGCAATTTACACTTTACGTTTAGCTGCTACTTTCCTTCTTATTGGAAACATTATTTTGCTTATATTGAAGTGCAGGCAGAGTGTGTGCACGGTATCTTATTTGTGTGATGCCATCTTTCATCATTATATTTATAATAAGAGAAACTTTGGTCAGGTTCTGTTCTGCCTCCATATGATGAAAGTTTAATGCATTTTGAATTGGATTTTACTGCTGACCCTGGTGCAGGGAGGTCGGCATCCTCATCCTTTTACTGACAGCTTCTGTTGGGGTTGTCACTGCTTCTTCAGCGGGTGTCTCTTTCAGCGACGTTAGATCTCTCTCTGTGTTTTCATTATAGACTGTCAAATTCTTCTTAAATATATTAAGAAATCCAAAAAAATTCATTTGGTTGTATTAAAAAACAGAAGAAAAAATGTGATGAGTAGAACTTCAAAAGGCTGTTTTCTATTCAAGTTTTCCTGTAGTGAAATTGCTACTAAGAAGATAAGGAAGTTCAGCTTAGCCACCCTTTAAATCTGCATTTTTCGTCTTTCCTTTCAGGCTTTTTGGATCCTGAAAAGAAGCTTTTCTCTCACAGAATCCTTTCCAGAGATGAATGCATCGATCCGTTCTCCAAAACGGGGAATCTTAGGTGGGAACTTCACTCTGCTAAACACGACAGTGGGATCAACCTCACACACTGTGCTTTTCAGGTTTTCTTTCTTTCTTTTTACTTTGAAAGGAAAAATGAAAACCACATTTTTCTATTTTTTGCTTCCTGAATTAAATGAATCGGTCATAAAAGACTAAATGAATAAACAAACTGTTCTTTTTTCTTTTGCTGATAAGTGATAGAAAGATGGTCAGATAACAAAAAGAAGGATGTTATTGCAATAAAGATGAATGCCAACAGAAGAGTATTAGACACACAATTTTTTAATTTATTAAAGATTTATCTATTTAGGCTTGGTGCGCACGCTCCACTCTAACTATATCCATCACAGCTGGACTTAATATTCCTATCTGGCCTAAATTTAGAGTCAGATCTAAAAGTTCTATAACATCAAAAATAAGAGTTAAATAGTCGACTCAACTTGTGTTGAAGAGCTGCGAGCATCATCGGTCCAGCTGCTTCACGTCCACAGATGCTGGTGGGCACAAAAAAGATAAAAACAGAAAAACTTCCACCACATAAAAGCACAAAAATATTTAGTTCTGTTTGTCTTTATCTCAGTGATCCATCATCATCACCATCATCATGAAGCACAGATAACGTCTGGGTCACGTGAATTTTTCCGACTGAAAAGAAGAAACCTAGGCACTTGTTACTCGTCTCTTCCATCAGATGACGGTTTATTATTTGATACTTCATTTTAGTTGACGAAAGAAACAGGTTGTTTTACTATTTTCTCAAGGAAAGAAACTGAGTGCCTGAAAAGACCCGGACCGGTCTGTGGTGATCCTGCTTCTGTCCTTTCTTTCTGTGTGGACTTTTTTTGTTCAACAACAACAACAAAGCTTTTATTAAAAGGTTGTGAGAGGATTTGCTCTGATGATCTGCTGTCAGCAGCAGTGAAATCATCCAAATATCTCTACAGCTCACAGCTTTTCTTTATCTTTCATTATTGGTACAAATAGTAATTCTAATGTTTTAATTTGATCATTTTCAATCAATACATGATGTTATTGTTAAGGGTAACAATTATGTTCAGTAATATCTCAGTTGTGGCAGCGTCATCATCAACTTTAGCATCTGTCCTGAAGTAAAATACCTTTTTTTTTTATTTATTTTTTAAACCAGTATTTTGTGCGTCCTCCTCCATGACAGGAACCTTTTTCCCTGCGGCGATTCGATGGTCTGCATCATTGATGACCGAGAGGATGTCTGGAAGTTTGCACCGAACCTCATCACTGTGAAGAAATACATCTACTTCCAGGGCACCGGAGACATCAACGCTCCACCGGGATCACGGGAAGCTCAGATGGCCAGGAAAGGTACCAACACCCCAACACATCTCAGAAAGTTGAGCTGATGGGCAATCCAATGACAGAAACACCACACTGTACCACACTTCGATATCATTAATGTTTTTAAAGGTTCAATTTAAAATTGTTGCTAAAAAAAATTCATTTTCTGCCATGCCAGCCGCCCCTTAAACACATGTTCTGGCTCTGTAACCACCTCCGCTGCACACCTGCCTCACATCTGTCCTGCTTTGAATAAGCAATCTGAAAATGGCTTCTGAGCGCCTCTTGTTTTTGGCTTTGAGGATCAACAGTCCCACCGTCAGCAGGCAGTGAAGCAGCAATCTGCAGCACGTCCATAGACAAGCTTAAACTCTGTTAAATAGGACCAGAACAGTTGCATGTTCTTTTTTGTTGGACTCTGTACTGGGAATACTGACCTCATCATCCAGCCAGTACGTTTCTATGACCCCTCCTCTTTACAACCATGTTGAAGTAGCTGTGAAGAAAACACAAAATGCAGTTCTCGTGATGGAGAATTGTGACCAGCAACGTTACAACAGCATGGTGTTGTAGTGTAAAAGAAAAAAAAAAAAAAAAGTGGGTACTAGACTCACCTGCCTGCTGGCCAGACCTGTCTCCCACTGAAAATGTGTGGTGCATTATGAAGCTTAAAATACAACAATGGTGACCCCGAACTGTTGAGCTGAGAGAGAATGGGAAAGAATCCCACCTACCAAGCTTCAACAATAAAGTGTCCTAATTTCCTAAATGCATGTAGAGTTTTGTTAAATGGGAAGGTGATGTAATACCAGGGTTGTTATGATACTAAAACTTCAAACTTGATACAGATACTAAGGAGGGTGCTCAATATTCAATACTGTTTTTGATCTTTTTTAAAAGTCAGAAAACCACAAAAATAACAACACAATCCAAACAATACAACAAAAATATATTAATACATATAAGAAAATACATTAACAGTGAAATGTATTAATTTGAAGCTCTTAGTTTGTGCAGCGATGCCGTCTTCATTCAGTCTTTAACAGTGTTCTCAGTTTTTATCACTGTGGTGCAAAAAATACAAAACTAAAAGAACTTTAACCTCTAGTTAGTGTCGTTATTTACGCAAGTGTCTTTCTTCACATGGACAAGATGAATTAAACAATAGAAACAAAAGAACAAACAAAGGATCTACTTTTAAAAACTAAAACAATAAGTGAAGAGTTAAAGAAAAAAAAATCTTTTCTGTATTTTTGATCATTTTGGGTGCACAATAAAGGAGCATTTAACCCTTTAATGTTTGCACTTAGAAAGAAGTAAGAGAAAAATGTTTCTTGGGACCAAAAAATAAGAATACATTTTTCTTAACTAATGGTTTAAATAACAGTTAATAGTATGGTCACAATAGTTAAATGGTCAAAAATGGAAAGAATAATAGTAAATATTTACTTTTGCATACCTAAACCTAGTAGTAGAGATGGCTCAGGAAGATTTACCTCCACACATTCTTAAAAGATCCATTATTGTCACTGAAACATTTCCTCAGCCAAACGGTAGAGAAAACAGTTAAAGTTGTTAATTATAGACAGAAATCGGTTTTTAGGCATGAGATGAAATTAAAGTAGAACCAGGTAATCCGTTGTGGTTCATTTAATCACTCACTCAGTTGTCAACCATTCTTGGTTTGAGGTAAATTATTTAATGTTCGGCCACAGGCTCTCTTGTACTTCGAGCAAAAGCTTAAAAAGTTTTGTCCTCTGTTTAATTTGCTGCTTTCTTTACTTTAAAAGTTGATATACACTGAACTACTGTAGCATGCTCTGTCTCCTCAGATTATTGTACTACCATCTCTTGTCCAATCAGCCTGGTACGTCAAAGTAAAACACTGCATGCTTCTGAAAAACCAAACTTTCTTTTCCTTTTTTTTTTTTAATCTGTGCTGTTGACAGGTTATCACCGCACATTTTATTTCACGCTCAAACAGTCGCTAGCTGTGGAGGGACTCTGTGTACCCAGAGGAATTTGATTTGCCTTAGAGGAATATTCAACTCCAAAAGTGTTTGCCAGCAAGGGCCAGCCAGAGCAGCACTCTGAGCTCAAATCTGAATTATCCTCTGTCAAGAATGCATTAGTGTGCCATGTTAGGAAGGTTATAATAAAGAGGTTTAAATTGCAGGGCAACAGACTTTCAGGATGCATTGATGGTAAATACATGATGAAATGGTCTATAACCACCAGCTCTAATGACAGAAAGTGCATCTTTACTAAACAGGTGGATGAAATACAAAAAAGCTGCCTCAAATACATGAAAATGAATCTTTATAGTCATTTTTCCTTTGCCTTGGATGAAATATCTGTTTCAATTAAGAGTGTGTATATATATATATATATTATGGTATAATGGGTATAATATACTTTTTTATATTTGTATCACAGTTCTTCCTTTCATTTCTAAATCAACACTTCTAAAGCACTTTTTTATAGAAAAACATTGCAATAAAAAGTGCTTTACAATTTTTTTTTAACCTCTAGCCGGTTTGTAAAAGCAGCTCAGTTGCAGATGTTTATTATCTGCATATTTTGTATTTCTCTTTTTAGCGCCACCCCAACTTAAAGTGGTTTAGACATCAAGTTAATGCTTAAAAGTAAACAAGCTAATTTATATATATATATATATATATATATATATATATATATATACATACATTAGTGCTGGGCAACGATTAAAATTTTTAATCGCGATTAATTGCATGACATGCTGCGATTAATTAACATTTTCAGTAAGTTTTGGTTTACAAACACGACATCAGGGGTCTCCAACCTGCAACTCTGGAGCTGCAAGTGTCTCTCTGGACCTTCCACAATGCCTCTAAATACGTGGCTAAAATATATTTTTTTTAAATCTATCTTTCTTGTCATTAGGTTGGAAACCATAGACTTTTTTTTCCTTTCTTTTACATCATTTTCCACAAATATCTACATTCCTTAGCAGAAAGTCTGTCTATCCTCTTTTTTTTTTAAATAAAGGTTTTATGTTTTTCTTTATTTTAAAGCCTTAAAAATGGAAATAAAAATGTGGTTCTTCAAAAATAACAAACATCCTATGGTGGCTCTTCGTTAAAAATATATATTAACTTGCCTTTTTTGAAAAGTCTCGTAACATCTGCGTCTCTAAAGTAGTTTTATTTAGCTGGCTGAGGGAAAAATGGCTCTTTGGATTGGAAAGGTTGCAGACCCCTGCACTAAACACATAAACAGGTTTAGCAGCAATTTTCAGATAAAATATTTCTTTATGTATTTATAAAATCAAATATTTATGACAAAGAAGGATGAAATGTTCAGGATTTACTAACTAAAAGGTAAAAAGTCAGCAGGATGAATTTAAAGCTGTGAAGCTGCTTCCTTCTAAACACAGAAGGAACAATATGTGATGAATATCAGCATCAGGTGAACAGACAGAAAGCAGGATGAGAATCTCACAGCTTGTAGATGGTGAGGAGAGAGAAATATTCACAATATGCACAATAACTTCCATCCATGCAACTTCAGTGTTTCATTTTCCAGGTTTCTGGTCTATAATTTATCTAAACTTTAATTTGCAGCCTCCGCTACCGGGAGTTAGAGGTTAACATCTCGTTCCAGGTGTAGCGTCAGGTCTGTAGATGTAACTCTAAACATGTGTGGTATCCACAGAAAGACAGAATCTCAGCTACCAGCTCAGTAAAACCATTTCTATCACCAACAAACACAGTTAAGACAACAAATTATTTAAAGAGCAGCTACACAAAGTCCGAAAAATATGTAAACACAAATTATGTCTCCCCGTGTCCACCCCACGGCATGAACACGAACAAACAACTCACAGATTCCACAGCTGGAAGTTTCATCTCGCTATGACCAAGATTCACCGAACCAGAGGCAGAAGAAGACCTGATTTATGCTTCACGTTTGTATTAGTCAGAAAGCATGTCTTACCTTTGCTGTCTTGCATAAATTAAATTTGTGAAATTTATTTTTTTCCCTTAAAGTTTGTGTTTCTTTCAAAGAGGCTTGTTAGAAATACATTTTCATGCTTAATTTTTTTGTTTTATTTTGTAATATTTGACATTTAAAGTATAACTACACACCCTACTTTTTAAGTAACTCCACCCACTTCCAAATTTTGAAAAATTCCTGAAACTGCAAGGGTTGGAATGGGAGGTGTGGGGTCATCGCGGAGCAGAGAGTGGGCGGACTGATGATTGACAGACAGCAGCTCAGCACACAGGCAAGATGGACAGTGAGATTCACAAAGCAGCTACGCCACAGAGCAGAATTTTAGATGGAAAACTTTTCCCTTCTGAATCTCCTCAGCTACAAAACAACAAGGTGGTCCTGAACCGTATCAGTCTGAGCCGTTAGCAGGTTGTGGCAGCTGCAGGAAGTGCTGCTGTAAGTTGCCGTTGCTACAATTTGAGCTGCTGTCTGTCACCAGATGATCAGCAGGTAAAGAATAAAGTCCGGTGCTACTTTTACACCCCTCAAAAGCACAAATCTGTCCCATTGCAGGAATATTTAATCTGAAACTCTGCGAAAGAATAGAAGTCTAAAACTAGCAAAGCTACCCCATAAAAGTTCACATCCCTTTATATGCGTTGGTGGGTGTGGTTTTCTTTGCCTGCAGTGCAAGGACCTGTCTGTTTGCATCTGGAGGGAGGGGCTGTGAGGTTTTTAAAATTTTCTCGCGACATAGTAAGACTCAAGAATGGCTCTACATCACGAAAAACAAAACCTGGTTTTTGACTCCCTGGTCACTTGTTTGATGTGAAGTAAAATTGGACAAATATAATTAATAACAAATGAGCGATTAAACTTGCAGTGAGATGCCAACAAAGTAATAGAAAAAACAAGCCAAAAGTTTAAATAATTTACTTACTCTGTATTTAATTGGACACGGGAGAAACATTTTCTTATACCTAGTCTTACTATTTAATTAAAGCGACATGTAGAACTTTAAATGGTTTCTGTACTCTGTTGTTGTTTCTTCTATGAATCCTCTATGATTTCAATGTCTTGTCTCACCAGGGGGGCCCTCAAGTCGGCCAACAGAGAGCACTGAACAAACGGGGACACCTGATGCAGATGAGCAAAATAATGGCCTCAGGAAAAAGGTGAAGGACCACAACGTGTCCGGACAGGGAGAGCCCATAACACCTCAGTCTTCTCAGGGAGAAACGGCAAATGAAAGGACACACCTCGCAGGGGTTGTTGAGGATGATGCAGGACAAAGTCAAAGTTTAGAAACTGAGACAGAGTCAGGAGTGGGATCAAAGGAAACTCAGGTGGATAGCAAAACAAGCACTAAAGAAGATGGTGACAACAGGACACGAGAGGCAAGGGAAGGTGCAAACTCATCAGCACCGAGCCATGAGTCCAATAATCTAGATTTTGACCTTTCTAGTGACAGTGACAGTGGCAATGACTCCATTAGAGAAAAGCCTCCCTCACCAGACAGTGAAAATGAAGACAGATCTCACCAGACAAATGAATCCGGACAGGAAGGAAACGGACAAGACCTCACTGATGGGGACGACACAAGGAAACGGGAAGGTAAAGGTTGTGGTGAAGTCGAAAATAGCTCTGATGCAGCAGAACCTTCAGGCGTTCTCCTTCCTGACGCCGAAGTTGGAAATGGATGCTTAGATAGATTAGAACCAGAAACAGAATCCCAGAATAGTGAGCAATCTGGGGTCACCATGGGTGAGGAGCTCCTGGACCAGAGCATGGAAGATGAGGAGGAGGAAGAAGAAGCTGATAACGACCAGGACGATCACTTGATCTACCTGGAGGAAGTGCTGGAAAGGATCCACACAGAGTACTACGCCCGCTATGAGGCCTACCTGAGGAAAGAGACCTCAGAAACGCCGGACATTCGTAAGATTGTCCCAGAGCTAAAGAGCAAGACGCTGGAGGGCACAACGATAGTGTTCAGTGGTCTGTATCCAACCAACTACCCCATGGAGAGGACCCGTGAGCACTACCATGCCAAAGCACTGGGGGCCAAAATGGGCAAGAATCTGCTTCTCAGCTCTCAAGATCCAAATCGAACAACACATCTCATCGCAGCAAGAGCAGGTATTTCCAGACAACTTGTACTCTCTTTTTCTTAAACCTGGCTGCTCTTAGACACTACTTATATAGTGATTCATTGACAGTGAGGCAGTTATGTAAATCACAAGATCTGATACTAGTGGAAAACAATTGTATATGTTCACATTCTGCCATAATACAGTTTCGATTCAATTGAGAAGCAAGCGATCATTCATGGTGTAGTATAAGGGCCACAGTTAGGACTGTTGCACACCCAGTGGGGGCTACATTTTAATTGGAGGAGGCTGTATCCACTCCAAAACTAGCTAATGGTCTGATGAGTGATAAGCCCGCACAGGTAAACAAACAACCAACGTGGCAAGTGAGTAAGCAACGACTTATTTTAACTAGGCTGTTATTTTGCTGTTGAACACAGTGACTAATGGATCATCTATTGTGTTAGCATTGGAGAGACTAACAATGAACCTATCTTGGTTGGTCACCCACCGGATTGTAGACTCTTGATAACCATTAGTAAGAAGATGATGGCATCATTTGGAGAATCTGACGACGAGTTCTCTAGGCTAGTGAGCTACTGGGTTACAAACTCTCTTCGCTGTCTGTTAGCAAGCACATGCTGGAAACTAGCATGTTAACATGGAGACTAACTACTAGTATGCTTTGTGGTGAATCTCTGTATGTGATATTCCCTCTGCCATCTATTAGCAAGGAGATGCTAGTATTAGCATTTAATGGGCTAAGTACTAGTGATTGATGATGATAATCATTGATTAGATTTCTAGAGCGCCAAAGCTCTTTTACATTGAATCCATTATTCATTCACGCCTCATTCATACTTGGTGATGGAAAGCTACTTACGTAGCCACAGCTACCCTGGGGCAGACTCAGAAACATGGCAGCCAATCTGCGCCAATGGGCTCATACGCCAGCGATGCTGACACTGGAGGAAACGAGGGTGAACGGTCTTGCCCAAGGACACAATGACAGATTGACTGGGGGAGCGGTCACCAACCTATTAACATGACTAGGTTGGCGAACCACAGGATTAGATTCTCCCTCTGCTGTCTATAAGTTTGAAATGCTCTTGGTATTTGCACTGAGAGCCTGCAACCATTATACCAAAGCTGGTGGCCTATGGCTATTGCTATGGTTACGAGCATGCCAAAGCTAATTGAATTAACTGCTGGTTTGCGCATTTTCTTTTCTATTTACTGGCAGGTTGTGAGGTACACTGCTGCCATCTGCTGTTGACTTGGTTGCTACTGCAGTTTAAGCCTCCCGCCATGAAAAAGGCTGCTCAAGTTTTTCTTACATAAGACATATTTGACCTCACTGTGACTTCCTGGTAAACAACAACAAAAAAAGGAAAAATAATAAAATGTGCTTCTTTGATTAATTTAATTATTAGTTAAAATACATTAATACATTTATTAGATCATTTTATAATTTACTTTTTGGTGATCATTTACATTAAAACAGGATATTGTATAAACTAAAATTGGAATTATGGATATGGATTTTTTTAATATTTGGCTGAAAAATTCTGCAATTAAAGGGCGGATTAATTAAAAAAATAGGTATGAATAAAATGACTTGCATTGTGAATTTTTCTTTCTATGAAGCAATGCATCAATAAAGCTACCAGTTGTTGTAATGAATTTATCTTTAGATTTAGACCATTGGTTTATTCCATATAAACAATATAATGAGTGAAGTTACTGGTAAAACAAGCTCTCTGATGTCCTTCAGCGTAAATCACATTTTCTCTACTCCATTATTTTCTTGGCAATGAAGTCATGACTCATATGAACCAAAATAAAAACCAGACACTTTACTCAGACTTCATTTAATTTTTAACAGAGTTGCATTTTAAACATATATTTGTCACAAATAGTCTGGCACTTATGCTACTCCACAACACACACAGAGTTGCTGTTATACCCTGGGTCACATTCTGGTAGTTTATGTAGTAAAACTAGGAGTTACAGGACATCATGACAGTTGCTGAAGGCAGAGAATAATTATCATTTGAGCTTTTCCCCTCGTCTCTGCGTTCACATTGCTCCTCCTGAAATGTGTCTCAACATGTAGCTGACGGAGGAATGAACGCTTGTTCTGTACTCTGCTGTTATTTGTGCAGTTACTTACTGGCTTTTAAGCTGTTAGCTAACGCTATCCTAGGTTGGCATAACTACAGCAATGTTATTGCTAAGATAAACAGACAGGGAGTAACTCGAGCTAGGTTAGCACAACTTTAGCAATGCAATGTAAATGAAAAGCATGACAGACACAACAAATCACAGGTCACTATCATGACACATGGCAAACCAAGTTAAACTAAAACTAGAGACAAGTTGAGTCATTTTTGATTTCACGTTGTTAGAGCTCTGCTCTGCTGAGCCCTGGCTGTAGCTACTGCTGTAGTTACAGACAGCAGGGATTACTAAGGTTTGAACGGAGTCAGAGCTCCATCTAGTGGACAAACGGTGCAACATCATTCTGCTCAACTCCGATGCTTGACAACATTTACTTCTTTATGAGAAAGTAAGAATAAATTGTTGTTTAATCGCCAAAACTCCGGACGATTATGATTTTTTAAAAGATGTCTATAATCAGCCAGTTTAATCAGCCAACAGATCAGGTGGTTATTATTTATTATAGCCAATGTAATAAAGTCCATTCATCATTGAATTGATGTATCGATGCATTTTTACATCATTAGTTCCTAATGAGATTTAATTATGTTGGATCACAAGCTTCATTTCATGTCTATCAGACAGTCACGTGAAATTAATTCCTGTGTTTATGGTAAGAATGGAATAACCGTGAATATATTTTAACATATGTCATGTAGAGGGGCAGCAATAAAAAGTGAATTCTGTATTGTTTACAATTATTGTATTGTTTGGAAGTAAACACAGTTGTGGACTCATTTGGCAGCTTGCTTCAAATATAACCTACATGTTGGTGGCCAAAAATCAATTTACTCAGCATAAAAAAACAATGCTTGGAATCGATTTCCTCACAGTTACTTAATTTTTCTATTTCTTTTTCATTAGATGTACTTTTACAGTGAACTTATCATGTGAAAGCGGCAGGCTTTGTTTCTGGTTTTACAAAAATAAATAGACATTACATACTCAAATCAATAACCATTAGAATCACCGCAAACAAACACACGAGGCCGCCCGAAAATGCCTGCTTTGAAAGTTTTAGTGGATTCACATCTGCAGGCCGACCCACTTCACCCTCTGAAAACAAGCACAGAAAGTGCTGCTGATGCTTTGTAGGCCAACAGAGCTGAGAGCTGCAGAAAAATCTGGAAGAGAGGAAGTCAATGCAGGATGAGAAGCAGGTCTGGAAGTAACATCTAAATATTCATGTTGGTTGGCTTGAACAATGAATCGGGAAGATTCATCATATGCACTTTATAACAGAGATCCACTAATCTGCTGGGTTCCGATACGAATCTGATATCTGCCAATACCTATATTTTCTCCACTGTAGATTCAGTTTACATCATTGCCTTTTCCATTGGTTCTCAAACTTGTTGCAAGATAACTTTGAAAAATATACAGCCTACATTTATCAAATAAATTTGGGATTTTTACCAGGCCTGTCAAAATGAAACCATTAATTAGTAGATAAACCTTTAAAATCAATACCTTAATTTTTAACACAAACAACAAAGTTACTAAACTTGACATATTGGAAATTAGAATTTGCCATGATAACCACAAGAGCTGCTGATTTTGAGCATGTAGGTGCCTTGTCACAATGATGTCGAAGTATTTTTTTCTCTCATTCATTCCATTAAATTTCCATTTTATTGTTGTCACACAAACTATGCAGCCCATAGACATGCATAACCCAAAATAAAAAAAAAAGAGTTGGACTCAATAATTGATCAGTTATTTAGTCTACCTTTACCACACATACATGCGATCCCATTAAACTGATTTCTTTGGGGTGGGGTTTGGTGGCAGTGTACCATAGGATGTTGTGTGTGAACTGCTTTTTACATCAAAAGTTGTTCCTGTTCTCTTTTATCAGGCACAGAGAAGGTTCGTCAGGCTCAGGGCTGCAAACACCTCCATGTGGTCAACCCTGACTGGCTGTGGAGCTGTCTGGAGCGCTGGGAGAGGGTGGAGGAGAAGCTTTACCCACTGAAGGAAGATAGCTCCAGGACACCACGGTATGAGAACCTTAATCTCACAGGCCATCGTGGAAATCTTAACGAAAATGTGTTTAAAATCTTTCACGAGTGTAATTTTGACTTCTTTTCCTAAAGGAGCAACAGCCCAGCAACTTTTCCTGACAGCCAAGGCTCCCTGCATAAGCCTCTTTTCCACCCAGCCCCCATCCACCCCCGACCTCCACCTGCAACTTTAGAAGTTCGGACATACGATTCAGTTACAGGAAAACTCATCCGCAGGGGCCCTCAGGCGCCACGTCCACCACACTACCTCCAAGGGACGGTCTCTGATACCATAGAGCAGTCTGGTCTCAGGTACTACACTTTCTTAATTGTATTATTAATAAAACAGTGATATACAGGCTGATATTTAGTAAGATTTAAGTACAATGAAATATTTGTTACAGATTATGTTCTTTGTGTTTAATGTTTCACTTTTTGAAAATAAGCTTATACATCAGGTGAAATACAGTCAGCGCTATACACTCAACACCTTCCTGTTGCCGGGCTGGGCCTTCAGAGCCCAGATCCTCCGTGACGTAGATTCAACAAGGTGTTGGAAACGTTCCTCAGAGATTTTTCTCCATATTGACATGACGACGTCACAGAGTTGCTGCAGATTGATTGGCTGCACATCCATGATGACAATCTCCCGTTCCACCACATCCCAAAGCTGCTCAGTCATGTTGAGATCTGGTGACAGCAGAAGCCATTGTTACTAAGGGGCCCAAAGTGTGCATGGAAAATGTCCCCCACACTATTACACCACCACCACCACCAGCAGCATGAACCAGGATGGATCCATGCTTTTATGTTTCCACCTAATTCTGGCCATACCATCTGAAATGCCTCGGTTTCCTGTTCTTTGCTGACAGGGGTGTCATCATTCAGATGCTCAGTTTGAGCTTCAGCAAGTCGTCTTGACCATGTTAATATTACCTAATAAAGTGGAATAGAGAGATAATCCCACACTCGTTACAGATATTTTTGTATATGAGGAGCATCTTTAATAAGTATGTAATGCTAACTAACACTGGAACAAGACAAGCAGCTTTACTTGTTCGACCTGTCTGTGGTTTTATTGTTATGGCTGATAAGTGTATACTCAAGCAGTTTGCCCCCCTTCAGTCATTAAATAAATAACCAACTATCTCTTAATGGGTGCTGGGAAATGATGCTGCATTTATAAGAGTCATAAAAAGTGCAGCCACACTCGCTCTCTTAAGATGGGAATTTAGATTTTCCCATATGGCTCCAGATGATGCACCATTACAGTCCAATCAGTGAGTCACCTGTCAGTCTGTGTGACTTCCTGTCATACCGACTTGGTTTGTCTGCATCCAGAACTCAAAACAATTGAAGTTATACGGGGAAAAAAAAACAAATGAATAAATAAACTTT
Organism: Melanotaenia boesemani; assembly: GCF_017639745.1. Lineage (NCBI taxonomy): Eukaryota > Metazoa > Chordata > Actinopteri > Atheriniformes > Melanotaeniidae > Melanotaenia > Melanotaenia boesemani. Next base: position 6,724,306 of record NC_055698.1, read on the forward strand.
AATCACAGCTTTTACATAACGTAACTTAATGAAAACCATGTGGTTCTTACAAAGTCTTAAAATGAGTTAAATATAACTGCAGATCAGCAACAGCACAACCTATTAGATTCTGTTATTATTTATTTCACAGCAAAACTCGGTCAGATTGCAGAAGTCGCTCTATAAACGCTGGTCTGGAGCCTCAACACAATGCCAAGGAGGAAAGACATCAGCAATTATTTGCAAACATATTCTCTGTTTTCAAAGCCATTTTTTGGGGAAGGGGTTTCTGACGAAGATGAGTAGCTCCGTCAGGCTGCTAGAGAACGAGCGAGGTACCCGCTTGCTGGCCGTGATTAATGCTCCAGTGTACTGGCAGTGCATTGTGGGACTTGTAGTATTATAGTGGTGCGTGCACTCTATCAGCTGCCAGCTGCCTTGAGATTGAGATTAAAGTGTCCGGGCGGCAAACCGTAAATGAAGGAGATGCCAAGAAGCCGACAACTAGCCTTTCAGCCACTGAGATTTAGGCATTGCGTTTGAAGGCTGGTGTTTGGAAACATTTAGGTTTTTATGGACAGGAGAACAGACCAGGCCTGGACTGGATTTACTCCATATACAAGTTGTTTAAAGCCAAAATAAAGTATCACACTAATACTACAACCATGCTACTGCATCTCATGCGTTTCCAACCCTGGTTGGAGGAGAAAAGGTATAATGTTGCTGTTCTTCATCTGTGTTTATCTCATTCAAAGACCCAGATAAGCTTTAGATTACTTCTTATTTTATGTCTCAATATGAAAAACTTTAGAATAGAAAAGAGATGAGCCAGGGAGGAGTGGGTATTACAAAACTATAGCAAGCATGTATATTATGTCTGTTTAGCACTGACTGTGGAATTGATCACATCAGGCATTCAGTGTATGGATGCATCCTCTGGGCATCATTTCTGTCTGTACTTTCTCTGTAATCTAAAACAGCTGCTGGTGTATTGATATTGTACCGTATGAACTAACCCCAGTGGAGACATAGTTTCTTCAGACGACAGCCGAGGAGCAACCAAGCCCTCCAACAAGCCTTTTATTTGGTGGATTGATGCTATTTGGTGGTCGAGCATATCAGTCAGCTGCGAAGCTGCAGCCCACAGCTCCCAGATGAGCTTTTGAGAGTTTGTCGTCCATCTTTTTATCTTTGTGTTGGGTCTTTGGAAGAAGCATAGAGGATTTAAAAATCACCTCAGAAAGATTTCTTTCTGTCTTTTAATTTCCATCTGCAGTTTGACAAAACTAATGTGACAGGCAGCAGAAAGTCACCTCTAACCTACCTCTTAACCTCTGTTTGCCCCCTGTTTATGCCTTTGGGGTGGCACACAGAGGCTTTGCTTGGACTTTTTTTTTTAAAGTTCATCTTAATTGAATCTTAAAATATTCTAAAATTCAATATCTGAGTTGATACTCTGTAATTAATGATCTCAAGTGGAAAATTGGCCCATTTTCTTTATGGATTAGAGGCACAGTAGAGTTTTCAAGGAGTTACATAAAGTTGGACTGAATCATCAAAGATCTGTTCAATTAAGCATCGCCAAAAGGAAGCAGAGAAGCCTTCTCCTGTTTGCATTTACATTGACTGGGGCCCTCGAGCCCATCCACGCTTTGCTGTTGTGATCGTGTAAGCTGATTATGTGCTGTGTTTGCTAATGAGCTCCGCTCCCTGGCAGTTCCTGTAAAGACAAACACAAAAATAGGTCTGAAAATGAAAAGCTATGGCTATGAAAGAACTTATTAATTCCCAGGCATGTTAACAAATGTCCTCACAATCAGATTTGTTTTTCAATTACCTGCATGTCATTTCAGCTTTTATTGACATGGTTTGAAGAGTAGCAGAGGCTTTACTTATTGCTGTTCCTCAGGGGAACCACGCAGAGTCAGCAGAACGAGGCGGCGGGGTCCAGCCAAGACGACGAGCAGCCGGGGCCGTCCCGTCGGAAACGACAGCCGAGCATGTCGGAAACCATGCCGCTGTACACGCTATGCAAGGAGGATCTGGAGAGCATGGACAAAGAGGTAAGCACGGGGTGGGGGGTGCCATCACTGCCACATGCAACCTGGTCCTGGTTACAATAAAAATAAAACGAATAAATACAATAAAAATAACTAACATAATAAAACCAGAACAAAAAGTTAACATTTTAATTTTCTAGAAATATTTTGGGAAATGGTGTTAAATGCTTGTGAAAACATAAATATTCAGTAACTAATGAAACGTAATACTTTTTTAATGATTGGCACACGGTTATTAAATTAGAGATGAGAATCTGGAAACTGTTTATTTCTGTACAGTAGTATCTACTTTTAAGAGTAATTTTGTGTAAAGATAATCATACGATTTGACAGAGAAGAATTTTTCTCAAGGGTTTAAATCTATTGGCCTCGTGTTAAAATTAGCTGTAATGTTTTTAGGTTGGTCATTCTGGTGTCTTGTGTGCATGTAGATGCTCAGTCCACAGATCACGTCCATCCCGAGTGTTTAAAGTAACACTGCAAAACTTTCTGGCCTTAAAACTCTGCTGCCGACTCATTTTATTGCCTTTCTGACTTTTATTTTGCACAGCCCCGGTTGCCCAGCAGCATCCTGAGGCTGAGTATTACTTAACAGGAGGATTTTGCTTCATGGCACTGTGTCACACGACAGCAACTGGTTATCAATGCACTGGCCATTTTGTAATGGGAACCATGGCAAATTAATCAGATATGCAAGAGAAAAAGAGGGAAAGAAAGCAGAGCAGTGAGTTAAGAATCAAGCCAAACTCAAGCTTTTTCTCCACATGGTTGTAGATCAAATCTCCATTTACCTCAGAAGTGCCACAGATCAGCATTTCATGAGTCGTACTGAAACTACAATAAATCAAACTGTGAAACATGTGGTGTTATTTGTTATATAGGATTCTCCCTTCATTGTCATATATAACAAACATACTTTAGGACCACAAATTGAAGATTCATGAAATATTTGTAGCATTCTTATTCCTCCTTTCGATCCTCCATATTTTCTGCCGAGATGTTCAGATCCTTCCACATCATGGCTGTCTACTTCGGCATGGTATATGTTTTTGTGAGGCAGGTGAGGTGATTACTAATGTCTGAGAGCTCTGCACCTCCTGCTTGGATAATGTTCTTTAATTGAGTCTGAAGCCTACTAATGCTTCAGCGGGGAGAAAAGCGCCACGCAGACCCTTGAGATGTGCCAAGAACCTCTCAGAGTGTGATTATTCTACAAAAAGGGCTGTGTGGGTTGTCCACGTGAAACCTGTGACAAGCCATGTTGGAAATGGGGTTCGTGGTGATTATCTACTCTTTCATTTTATAAGGATTTCTGACAAGAAAGCTGCACTGATGGCTGCAAAGCTACTGCATTTTCTCTTAAAAAATATTACCAAAATGATTTTGTGCCTTTTTTACAAGGTTTTTTATTAATATTTTATTATTAGTGAAAGTTGTTTTTAGCTTTTTTTCAAGTTTATCATTATTAGTTTTAATAACTTGCCATTTTGATTTCCTCCCCATATGCTTGATGTTTTTTGATTGTTTAAACAAAATATAGATATATGTATTTAACAAGAAAAGTACAGCCTGGTTTTAAGGTCTTAAAATGTAGTACAAACACGTCGGATGAATAAAAACAAGCCGGAGGGTAAACTGTAGGAGTGATTTGTGGAAACTAAGTACACCTCCGTGATTCAGCGGCCTGTTCAGCCTCATTTAGAACTTAGAAGTCATTTTCTGTTTTAAATTGTCAGTCTCTCTCTTCATTGTGGAGGATTTTATGTATTCTTCTTTCCACTGTCACTTTAGTTTGTTGAGTTTGCAGGCATTTGTTTTTTAAGTGTAGATTAGAATTTTTTTTCTTTAATTGTTCAGGCCTGCCACTTGACCAAGAAACACGTTTGTAGTCAAACCAGAATTTGCTTCTTTGGTCGTCATCAGAGTTCGGATGTGCATTCACACATCTCCAAACAAACTGGACTTTCCGAACAAACAAACTGGGAACTTATCAGGATGGTTGGTGTGAATCATAGACTGTATATAAAAGATTAATGGAGACTCCGTGACGTCACCCGTAGGTTTCTGAGGAGCTGAAATGAAGCTCGTTGGGCGGTTCCCACTGTTGCCATTTTGGCTGCGTCATGCGTGTCGTCATTCCTGGAAAATACAAAAATAGGCAGCGAGGTGAAGCTGAGACGGGGACTGTGAAGGTGGGGGTGGATGATTGACACCTATTAAACGAGCTGCCTGTATCTAAGAGCTAACCGAGCTAACCCCGAGCTAACGGTCACTAATCAGCTAACGGAGGTAGGCGGGCTGAAGCTAAGGCGCGTTGTTAGCCAGCTAAAAACCGTGGTTGTGCTTCACTCTCTCTTCTTGCCATGGATATTGAATAACTGTCAATCAAAAGGACATGCCCCTCATTATGCCGAATTTCAAGATTAAATAACATCCAAACGGATGAGTTAAAAAAAAAAATGAACCCCCATCACAGTACAGTTTTGTACCAGGCTTTAAACATGTTTATTTCTGCTGTGAAGCTGGTCTTTTTAACATGGGAGTCTATGGGGATTTGCTCTGTTTTGGAGCCAGCCCCTAGCAGATGAGGGGTGAACTGCATTTTTTTTGCACTTCCGTATAGGCTTCACATTTTACCGGCAGAGGTTGCCGCTTGATGTGAATGTATCCTGAGATGTGGCTCTTGGGTTTCTGATTATTGAACAATCTTATCTTGTTGTGACATCCATTCCTGGGAAAATTGGCAGCTTTCCTGAATGTTTTCTGCTTGTTAATAATCTTTCTTACTATGGAATGACGGATTCTAGTTGGTCTGGAAAATGGCCTCATTAACCTAATACATAAATGAATTTTATTTTCTCCCTGATATGATAAACCTTGGAACTGAAAGCAACGTTACTGCATGTTTGCATCATTATTAGTGTTTTTTAACACATCTCATTTGTTTAAAGGTCCCATATTATACACTTTATTCCCAATCTGAGACCATTCATTAATATCTAAATGAAATATTTCCGCCATGGTATGGACAAATCGACCCTCAGTTTGAGTGCAGCAGCTTCTCTTCACCTCCCTCTTTTTAGCAGCTTCAGAAATGTGCCGTTTATGGTGGGCGGAACCCTGGTGGAGCAGCTCAGCTGTTTGCTCCGCCCATCGCATCGCCCGTCATGAGGTGATTGACAGGTTAGGCCTTAGCGGTTACTAGACGCTGATTACAGCGTAGTGAAGGATAAACAAACGCCGGAACACCGGAACCCATTCCTGAAGAAGTTCGAGCAAGAAGACTAACAGTACTGCTCTTACCTCTCCAGCTGTGTCACGGACAGTTGGTATTGAACCTGGCTTCAGCTTCAAACGGTTGGCGAAGCCTGCTTTCCATGCACCCATGTTATGGAAACAGTCCTCTTTGAAATGCTGGCCACAGACATGCAAAACCTTTGGAAGTTTTCCGGGTACATTTCCTCCAAAAATAAAATTAATCCACTCAGTCCTCGTGGGTTCAGTGGATGGAAGTAAAAAAACGTTTTCGTGTTCATTTATGCAGCCACAAACAGAACAGTGCTTCTGTCGCTTAGCCATGTCCGCTAACGAGGGTTGCCGAAGAGGGAAAAACACTGGGCGCTAGGTGATTTTTAGAGGGCGGGCTTTGAGAGCCGGTAGACTGGTCCATCGCTCTGTGGGGAGTGGTTATTGTCCCTTATGACGTCATAACGTACACGCTTTCAAACAAGCTCATTTCAGCGCTTACTTCCCTAGAGGTGGAGCAGGGGGGAGAGAGAGCGCCTGAAAGAGTTTCACACTTACGGGTCTCCTACACATGCGGGGGGACCAGTATGACTGTTCCAAAACCATTAAAAAGTGAATTTTGCATAATATGGGACCTTTAAAATGCATCCATTTGTTTTAAAGGGCATCAAGACTTATTAGCTGTTGCTGAAGAATGAAGCTGTTAAAGATGCAAACAATCTAGACGAAAAACACAGACTGAGACTTTCTCAGTGAAAGGAAGTAACTGTGGCTTTCAGTGTGTTCACTTCAAGCTTCAACACGGGGTTCACAGTAGATCCTAGAAGGAAGTTAAACATAAAGTTAGATATAACTGAATTATCTACATGTAAATATGATTAGTCATACTTTGTTTATGAACTTTTCTTCTTCCAGATCTCACCCACATATAGATCTATAATTTATGCACTTTTAATATTTCACATAAACAGGCTTTAAAACCAACAACTACATGTTGAAGTTTTTGTTGTTGTAGACACACTTTCTCAGCTTGTGAGCTACTAAGATGACCAAGTGAAAATGATAAGCCATCATTTATTTATTATTTATGCCATGTGATCTACCTACACTGCCTTTGCGACTGACCAGTAGATTGCGATCGAAGTATTGGACGCCCTGCTGTAGAGCAAGATAAAAGCAGACTGTGTTTTCAGCTGTTCCTGTAGTCAATAAAACCACATGGACATTTCTCTAACATTTTTCCTTAAATTAATCTCATGTGCAGCAGTCTGAGGTTTTGGATATGGATGGATGTCAACTTCCCACGTAAATGTGATGCTGAAGGTTTTTTCTTTTTTCTTGGCACATTTTGGGCCCTTTAGTACCAGCTGAGCCGACCTGAGTATTGCTGCTGACCATTTCTTTTGTGGCCACAGTGGAGCATCTTCTGATGGCTCCTTCCAGCAGGATAATGCACCATGTCACAAAGCTCAGATCATCTAAAGGGGTTTCATGACAATGAGTTCAATGTATTCTAGTAACCTCCACAGTCACCAGAACTCAGTCCAACAGATCATCTCTGGAATGTGGTGGAACGGGAGATTCTCATCCTGAATGCAGCCGACAAATCAGCAGCAGTGTGATGCTGTCATGTCAGTATGAAGCAAAATCTCTGAGGAATTTATGACACCAATAATTAACACTAAGAAAGACACCCTCTAAATATAATGGATGGAAATTGACCCAAAGGAATTTGCTCCCATCTGTAAGGACATGCTTCTTATGCAGATGTCTCAGCTGATAACTTTGCACAACTGATGGTTTACAGAGCAACCATCTCTGGAGGCCTTTAGTTTACCCGCTACAACTGCTGTAGAAAAGTGTTTTAATTTCTCCCGTTCTTGCAGTTCTACAGCCACAGAGCCATGCTTTTACACATTGATTCATCACCATCATTGTGTAGGTCGTTGTCATGGCAACATGGACCTAACAAAAATTTTCCATCTTGATTAAAGGCCAGTCTCGTGCTAATGTGGTACCATAGTAGTTGAAGATGGAGTTGCTTAATGAGGTGTTCACTGCTCACACAGGGCATTGTTCCCCAAACATCAGCTGCATTTATTGTGTAAATGTGACATTTAAACTGCTTTACCGTAAAACTGAGTGAGCTTCATCGTTGAGCATGGAAGATTTAACGATGTTTTTGCCCCATCTGGTTGTTTCTGTCTCATAAAAATGCTGTGACCCTTCCACAGGTTCAGCAAAATCTCATCCATTATGTACTGAAAGCTTAAAAATATGTAATGTCATGTTCCTATTTAAAATATCAGCCACATTTTCAGAAGCTTAACCAAAAGACCCGGTTCTGAGAATTGATTTACTCCTTCCAGAAATAACTGATTGCTTACTGGGCCAATGCAGCACACTTGGTTAATTTCCGTGTACGTATTTCAGACGGGAGAATAACATGTGACATGTGCAGATGCATGCAGCTGCAGAAGATGAAAAGGTTTTACTTAATGAATGGCACATGGAAAAAAAACACATTAAATAATATTGAGCCACCCATCATTTCTTTATAATTGTCAGCCAAAGCTAAGACGGCAGCTCTCCAGGCTTTTTGAAGTTCTTTCAAAGTTTTGTTGTGCTTTGGCTGCTTTTTCACAGATTATTGGTCCTGTCCTCTCACCTAACAGAAAGAGAAGTGCTGTTTGTTTATTCGACGACTTAACACTGACCTATGAGTAACTTAAGCATTTAAAACACCCCAAACTAAATGTAGAGAGGAGGGCCAATATGCTGCTCTTTAGTGCAGGATCACCACCTGTCCTGCAGGCTTTAGACGTTTCCCTGCAGCAACACACCTGATCCAAGTCTCTTAAGGACACATTAGTAATATGACTCGGGTGTCTTCCAGCAGGTAAATGTAAAATCGGCAGGACAGTGGCTCAACAAGTCCACAGTAGGTCATTCCTGCACTAGTGCATCAGAAATTTTTTTTCTTCTTCTTTTAAAGGATTTGAAATAACTGTGTGAGATGAGTACAGAAAATATTATTTTTAAACTTTTTAAATTTTACTTTTTAAAATTTTTTTATTATTAGTTTACATCCAACACTTGGAGGCAAAATAAATATTCCTTACATTCCTAAATTAGCAACAGCTGTAGATTTTAAATAAAAGACCCAGTAAAACCGTATTGTATACAGTGGACCTGATCTCAGTTTAACGTGATTGTGGCAAAGTCAGCAGTTAATGGAAAGTGTGTTCAGTAAATGTTTCGTTCTTCTGAACACATTCAGTGTAACCAATCTGACAGAAAGGTAATAACAAGCTAATGTTTACATCGCTGTCTCTAAGCTTGTTGCTAACATAGATGCTAACATTAGCTTTCATTTCACAGTGATTACTGCTACAGGTAGATATCAATCCTCTTCTTTCTTAGTAAGATGATAGAAAACACTGTTTCAACAGCTAGACAACTTCCTGATACCAAAAACATGTCTGTCAGTCAGGTTTTCGACATCACCACAGCACTGAGACTGCTCTAGTTCTTTAATAGCAATGCTACGACTGGATCTCAGTGCTCTCCTGTATACCCCCAGACTTCGCCTCACCCAGCAGGACGCCTCCCGTGTCAGTGACTGAGGCAGAGCAATTTATCCAAGCATTTTGTAAACCACGCTGTTTGCTTGATTAGTCCTAGGGTTAAAAATATATTCAGACCTGATGATAATCAGTGTTTGTTATGCGCAATTATAGCTACCTTAAATTTACGTGGAAATTTTTAAATTAAATTTTTCTTTTATTTAAATGTTTCTCCTCTACCTAACATCTTTATTTAGGTCTATTTTACAAAGTTATACTCATGCCATATTAAAAATCTGTGTTTAGCAGTATCTCGGCGAAAAAACCTTGTTTTGGGCCTTGTCACAGCAGTGAACAGAATCCACCAAAATTATCCTTGTATATGAAAATTCTGTAATTGTAATAGTAAATTATTAGCTGCTTTACAACAGATGCAAAGCTTTCTAATTATACCCAACATGACGGGGTGCAGATAACACCTCTGTGCTTCGTGTAAAAAGGCACATTTTAGGTGAATAAACACATATAATGCTTATTTTGTACATTTTCTTTTTGCTAGTCTGAAAGAAAAAAAAAAACAAATCTCAAAATTGAGCAGGTGATGATAAAATGAGATTTTCCCAGCTGTGTTTCACCTTACCATTAATAATTCAGGGGTGTCCAAAGTCAGTCCTTTGCAGGGCCGCTGTCCTGCAGGCTTTGGATGTTTCCTGCTGCAGCATCAGAATAATGTGTCAACATGCTGGGTAGCATTTTAACAACAAGCTGTTGCAGAGACATTCATGTTGGATCAGGTGTGTAGGAGTGGGGAAACATCTAAAACCTGTTGGACTGCGACCTTCTAGGACTGGACACCCCTGGTTTTAATGAATAAGATGCATGTTGATGAATAGAAGGTGGATTAAACCTTCAAAGGTTGCTCGTAGGTCAAAATGTCTGCCAAACAGAACACGGTGAAAAATTTAGATTTTAGACCATCGCCATCAATAAAACACATCGTTAGAAAGTTGCACTTTTGGCTCCTTGCATGCAAAACTAAGTTCTTGTTCAACATATTTTGCAATTTAGACAAGAAAGGAAATTGACTCATAGGAGGAATCTTTTGTAGCTACAATGTCTTTCAAATGTCATCTTCCTTAGACCGCCTCAGCTAAAGGGCAGGCTGTGACATTCTTAAACATTGAGGATCTTCAGGGGCACAGGAAAAAAACCAGACTTAATTGGCTGGAGCAGGGTACACATCTGAGTCAGGTAGACAGCCTCACATTTAAATGTCACTAGTGGTTACATGGTGGTATGTCAGTTTACCTGGAGCAACATGTGCAGAGTTGCCCGACAGTAACAGCAGCGCACCGACAGGGTGACCTTTCTTTGAAACAACTGTTCCCTTGTTGGCTGTGATGATTGGGACTGCCTTCGTTCATTCATTCACTAACTTACTCACCCACCTGCTCAATTGCTTTCAGTAACATCATAATGCATCATGGGCTGTTACATATGATTATTCAGGCTGGTGTCATCATCTGTTGGAGACCTGTTGCCTTCTTCAGAAAGTCTACCTGGAAAAAATTATCATTGAGGTGCATTTTTAGCAACAATCTTTTAGACTGATTTTTAATTTCAGTGTAAAATTGAGGTTGATTTGGAGTAGACTTGCACAAGAAATCAAATATTTACCATGATCACAATGTTTACATGCACAGTGTCAATATCAGAAAGACATTTAGGCCTATAACGGGACAAAACAGGTTTATTCATGATAGCTGCATCTCGGTTACAGAAGCTCTGCTTCTGTGAAAGATGTCTAACAAACTAGCATGCACAGATGGAGAAGTGCAGTGCGGGAAGGTTGGCATTATATACTCAAGCATACTGAAGTTGTATCATCGTAGTCTGTTGTGTTACTTCTTCCTAAAACATCTTCATAATATCGTGCAGTCCAGAATCTTTGCAAGTGACAAGATAATGGATAATTAGGGGGAAGATTTTCAGCACTTTCCATTACTACCCCATCTTTGGCGTCAAATCCAGACATCCTCTATACATTAGCAGTCCATTTAACATCAGGTCACAGTACAAGAGCATCCCAGTTTAATAGCAGAACAGAAAGGCACACAATGGATCAGTTGGACACATTAATTCAGCTTGGCCCACAGTCTGCTTAAGTGTTTGAAAGTGCTTTCAAACATCAGAGTTGTCTTGTATATTAAAAAACTGCATCTTTTTGTAGCAGTGTCTTAGTGACCCACGTCAGTGCCGTGCAGTCTGTCTCACAGGAGTCGATAAATTAAAGATAATATTTAACAAGGTTTCTTCAGTTTTGTAACTGGCCTATAGGAGAGGACAAATATAACCGTTACTGTAAAGAAATTTAATGATAGGACCTTAAATCGCAGCTCTTAGCCATATCTAATTTTATTTCAATACATTTACTAATTTATTCATTCATTCGCTATACTGCTTATTCCAATTCAGAATCATGGGGAGAGGAGGCAGGCGAGAGGCAGGGTTCACCCTGGACAGGTCACCAGTCCATCGCAGGGCCAACACAATTCACGCTTACACTCCTAGGGAGAATTGAGAGTGACCAATTAACCTAACATGGATGTCTTTGGACGGTGAAAGGAAGCCAGAAGAACATGCAAACTCCACACAGAAATGTCTTCTGCTGCTGCAGTCCATCTGCTTCAGTTAAGTCATTTTGACGTTATCCATGTGGAGCGATCTAATTCTGTATTTTGAAGGTGTGGCGCTACGGCCCACCACGGCTGAGTTAATGTAGGGATGGGTTTAACATATAGTCTGAACAAACACCACATTTTGTGGCTGAATTCTAAAGCTTCTGGACCTTTTGCCAGGAAAATTTCAGCAGATCACCTATCAGATAAGACTTAATGTAGGGGAAACAAATGTTCACAACAGCCCTTTTGATTTAAATCTTAGTTTTTCTCGGAATGTCTTGTTCATTTGGGGAGAAGTAAACAAACTCCGATGTAAATCAAAGAGGTGAACTCTGGTTCACCTGCAAACGTAGGTTTCTTCCTGCTTTAAGTGAGCCAAATACAGGAAGCGGACTTCAAAGCAAAGTCATTGTGGTCAGACGTGGAAGAACTGGAAAAGTTCTGGAAGAGATACTGTATGATCAACCCAAGACTCCTAGGATTTGATGCAGCTCTATGTTTTGCTGTTACGTGATGGAAACCGAAGTTGTCCTGCTTTAACAAATTTCTTCTTCAATGTTTGTCTTGTTTTCTCCTTCAGTAATTCTTGATATAGCACCACTTCTGGGAACACGTTATTTAAAAGGTCTAGCTTGTTTGAGAAAGTGCAGTGTGAAAGCAAACTTGGACCATTTGAATGTTGCAACCCCCAGTCGTTCCAGGTCTAGTAGAGTTTTAGGTGTAAATGCACCAGAAACCCCCTTTCCTCCTCATTCTGAAGTCGTTTTGACCGTGTCTACATAACTAAATGCATTGAGTTGCTGCCATGTAATTGGCTGATTAGACATTTACTAGTAGTTTGAACAGGTGCACCAAATGAAGTGGTCAGTGAGTTTATGTATAACTTGTTTGACATTTTCTGGCAGTTGTATAGAGCATTAACCCAAGTGTCCAACTTTATTGATTTACTGAGGCCATAAAATCACAAATTAACATTAGCGGACTCTAATTTTTGTAGACTGCAAACTCTTCTATTATATCACTGTACGGATGCTCATGACCCACCTTAAAATCCAGAAATGTCATAGCTCTAATTTCAATCAGCATATCTGAGGTCACCAACCACATGAGGCAAAGGAGGCATCAGAAGCAAGTGCAGCAAAGTTTCTCGTTAGTTATCTTCAGTTCTGGGATAAAAAATGAACATCTGATATTGGTTATTAAGCCATTTAATAAAGTTGTTTCTGGCAGATGTTTTACATTGTTGGGAGGAAGAGGCTCAACCTCCAGTTAAATATTAGTTACTAATGACATTTAAGAAGTCCTTTTTTAATGCTTATTTGTCTTCATTAAAATATTCGCACATATTTGTTTAAAGAGGCTTCACTATGATGAAAGAGCATAATAAAGGAATGCTGAGTTTGTTATTCTGTACCCTCTACAGCATTAAGTCATTGTTCTGACTTTAATATAAATCATATCGGGCTCCTTAAAGTGTAAATAAATGGAACATTTAAACACTAACGTTTGCAAGTAAAAACAACCTGTTTATTTATTAGGTGGGAATATTCTTTACTTAATTAAAGGCCAATAAGTCTAGGAGCCAAGAGTGAAACATCGGTGAATGATTCTTCTACAGAGTCAACTCGGCTCAGGTGGTGACGTGTGAAGCTGTGGAGGTTCGCAGAGACACGGCTCATTAAGCCTGGGATCATAGAAAGTCCTGCACAGTCATCAGTCAATGTGATCCCAGCTCTCTCTCTGCCTGCAAGTATTGATCTCTTCCATTCTTACTGAGATATAGTCCTCGAGTTGCTGGAGGGGGGGTGAAGTTTCTGCATGACTCTGCAGAATCTTCATGCTTACTAAGGACTTTTTTCTTTATTACGAAAGATGTAGAATGGCACAACATTTTTTGATGGGTTACCAACCCTAAGGCTTTTTGATCAGCCATACAAAATGTAATTTACTGCCATATGGATGATGTCCTATGAAGCTGTTTAAACCCAATCCCCATACCAGTGGAACCTTTAGTTCAATGTTACACCCTGTTGTGACTTGTATGGAAGTTCAGGCTGAAGTATGTGAAAGCTTTTATTGCTCTGTGGAAACAGAGTTGAACCTGTAATTACAGCTTCAATGTGAAGAATGAGGTAGTCCCAGCAGAACTTTTCACACACATAAAATGACTTACAATGTGTAAGATTTCATTTGGCTGATAATGGCTTTTCTTTTGATTTAAAAGCTTCATTGTTTTCTAATAAAGTCCCAACTTTATTTTTACCCCAGTGCATCAGCACAAATGTGAATGCTACAGAGTTGAAATGCTGAGCAGATGAATGGATTTGACTGACGATCAGTCCATGAAGATTAAACACGGCAATCAGTGTATTTCATTTGCTTTTCCATGCAGTTTTATTAAAATAATTAAATATAAAGGAAAGAAAAAAGAATCAATATTGCCTTTTAATAGTTTTGGTCCGCACTGGGATAACACCGTGGTATTCCTTTTTGAGAAAACCGATACAATCTCAAGAGATATCATTTCAGTATAGTAAGTTTTTATTTTTCACCCCCACATAAAACAATGCTTGACACATCCAATGTATCCAGGTAGACTTGTTGAAAGGTAGGAGATGTTGTTGATATATCAAAGATGGAGGATGCATGTTTCACTCTCTTGGACACTGTGGGACACTTTTCTTTAGCATTTAATCATCTTAACACTAACATTTTAATGCACTGAATAGTGGAGCTACAGGGTCGCCCAGGACTGGTGCTGTGGATTAACAGCTTTCTTGGTTGGTTTCTAGCCAACAACAGAGCTAATGTCAGAAAGAAGTTCTTTAAAATGTTGTCAACACATGTAAATAAACAACACTGAGATTTGCCAGACGTGTAAAAGGCGATTCCACTGAATTCTTGGGATCCTAGACCACATTAGACCACATCCTGATAAAAACTACATCTTCACATCCGGACTGAATGTTTGACAGGCAGGAGTAGCCCAAGCGTTTGGTGCAGAACAGCGTGACACAGCTGAGGAAGAGGAAGCAGGAGAGTTAAATGGAGAAGCAGGAGAGGCGAATGGTGTCGGAGACGATGAAATAAAATAAAACGCCAACAGCCAGAATGCAAACTGTTTCACTAACACATTTAACTGAACAGATGTACATATTGGTGAATCATAATTTCTTGTTGTTTATGGTGCCTGTTGTTTTTATTGGTTTGTTTTAATAATAAAAAAATATATATATTGGCATCAGTTACAGAAGGAGTAATATTCAGAATTGATATATGGTATGATTGATCTGTGTTAATAATAAAACATCAATGGTATTTGTTATTTGTATGTGACTTTCTCAGATTTGGAATTTTATTTATTTAATTTCATATACATACATACATATACCCATTAATTATAACCATGTCATACCATACAAGCATCAAAGGTGTTTTACAGTACAATTTAAGAATTAAAAGAATTTAATATAGAAATACTTTTTTTTTTTTTTTTAATTGGGGACCTATTGAATTTCCCAGGGGCTCACTCAAATCACCACTTGGTCCTAATGACTCACTACAATGAAAACCTATCGACATCACTGAATCTTCATTAAAATTAAAGTTACAAGCCATTCAGGCTTTTATGTGATGGGGACATAGAAGCAGTGGTCTGATGGACAAAGTTGTTCTTTCTTATTAGAAGCATATAGATTTGACTGTCATCAGCATACCAGTTAATAAAATACTGTGTTTCCTAACCATAGAATCAAGTGTAAGTAGATAGTGAAGGACAAAGAAGAGGGTCATATACTGAACCTTGTGGGACTCCACATAAGAACAGGGCAGAGCAAGTCGCACCAAGGCTGGTGCAGATTGTTCTATCAGCTAGATGAGGCCTGTTGTACAGATAAAATATAACATTCATGTAACCAGCACCATTACTTATCTTACAAGGGTCATAGAAATGGAAATGGAAAATGGTTGAATCCCACTCCAGTTTGGGACTGAGATGCTATCACAATTCTAGGCGTTTAAGTGCCTCAGGGTTTTGTTCTTCAGTGTAAATTGAATCGAGTGGGGGATTTACGGGTGGATTGTGGTAGCGTCTTCAGTGATAGAAATGCTGTACTGGCCTGTTGTGGTGAAGAGGGAGCTGAGATGAAAGGGGAAGCTTTTAGTTGACCAGCCATTTCAGCCCTCGCCTAATGTTATAAGCTGTGGGTAGTATCTAAAAGAGCAACATAATGAATGCAAAGGATGGGAATGAATGTTGGGAAAGGAGTCCCATCATCTGGGAATGGCTCGGGATGTGGCCTCTGGTCTTCATCAATGGAGTTATTTGAGGTGATTTAGGTGTCTGGTTGGGATGTCTCCTAGGGAAGGTGTTTCAGGTATGTCCCAAACAGGAAGAGGACTTGCTTGAGATTATACTGTATCTCGTGGGAGTGCTTTAATGTCATTAAGAAGAGATGGATGAGGGGACTTGGACAAGGAAGGTCTAAGAGCTCTGCGTAGACTGTTGAGGTAGTCCCACTTATAGATAATCTCAACATTTTGGCATTAGATGTCCAGATCAGAAGAGCTACAAGTAAATGAATAAGAGGAGGTCGTTTTGGATATGTGGGTTAGGGTTGCTAATTGCTATTTTTCTAATGAAAAGAAGGGGATAACTAAATATAAACCAGTGCATGAGAACAAAAACGCTGACAAAATGTGTTGATACTTTAGTGAAGGGACAATATTGGGCCCAAGAGATCCAATCATATCTAATCTCAAGCAAAGGCTGTCCATGGTTCTGATGTCTGAGTTTCACAGTTTACAAAGCAACTGGTTAAACGGCACCAGACCCAAGCAAGTTTCAAACTAATTAAAATAATAGTGACACAACCAGCACCCAGTCCTCCGTCTGCACCTACACCCTGACGCACAGTGAATGTTCCCTCTGCTCCATTTGTTGGCAGCATGACACAAATCTTCTTTCACAGTGACAAGCTGTCAACTTCTGTACCAGTTCAAAGAAATTAGCATTTCTTTCATCACAACTAATTTGCTGAGGAATGCTTCTGATCTTTGCCGAGTCAAGAATGTGCATGATTCATCTAAAAACTCTGTGGAATCCAAAGTCTCCCTGAGGCTATTTCTTTCTTCCCAGTCTTACGTAACCCGCCTCGACCAACCCCAGCTGCAGTGTGGTGTGTGTTTTCTGAGGGAATGGTGAAAAGCAGTCAGTATCTTCCTACTTGCAGATCCTGTAAAGAAGTCTGACTCTCAAATAAAATGCTTTTTCTCTAGACTTGAGTATTTTAGGGTTTTTTTATGTAGGAGGAGCAGAGTAGAGTGCAGAGTGAAAATGGTTTCTTTTCTTGCTATGATGTCCTCTCAATAATGCCTCATGTAGTTTTTGAGCTAACAAATATCTCAATTAATTGTGGTTATGAGCAGATCGTTAAATGCTTACTAATGCAGAGCTCTCAGCACTTTTTATTCTTCATTAACCTTTATTTTCTGGTACGGTTTACTGGAAATTGTTATGCCTTCACGTCAGCTTTTTATAAAGGCATTTATATCCCTTCTTGCACTGCCTTAAATCAGCCTTTTTGCCCATCAAAGCTAAGTCCTTTGTGCCTTTGTTGGATGACAGGTTTTCTATGGGTCAAACTCTATTCAGCAATTAGATGCTGTGCCCTGTTACCAAATGTGGCTACCAGAAGATTTAGGAGGAGTCCCTGTGGTCTCTTCCCTTTAACCATTAGAGGTATAACTGTGCAGAAGCCACATGATTGAATTTAGATATTTGGGGAAATGATTCATTTCCCTGGTTATTACTCAAACAGGTTCTGGGTTGCTAGAGCTTACGTCCAGGTGCATGATTTATAAATCAGTGCGCATTTTTATATGCATTTTTTTTTCAGTTTGATTAAATTAAGCTTAATTTGTGTAGCACTAGTTCACGACGAAGGCATCAAAAGGCATATTTACGGACACAGTCTAATTCAGTGGTTTTCGAAGTAGGGGTTGCCGGTGGGTGCTAGGGGGGACTCAAATTAGAAATTAGAGGGAAGCTAAGAGAGAGAGAGAGAGAAAAAAAAAAGTTTGGCAGCCACTTTGGCATGATGACGTCATAATCTGTGTAGACCTGGCGGTTATCAGGCAGTTCTGCTCCTCCCGCTAGCATGTAGCTAGCTAGCATAAAATGATCGACAGTCCTGGCGTGGAAAACTCTGCTGCTGCTGCAGCAAAGAAAAACAAACTAAGAACTAATGTCCAACTAAAATCCTAAAACATGACGCAGTATACATTAGGGTATGGCCATACAGCCATACAGAAAAATGATTGCCCAACATGTGTCCTCTGTCTGCAGACTCTAGTGTCCCACGAGTGGCATCTCTGTCACTCCCAGACACAGACACATGCACACACACGATTAATAATTTTCTTATGCTAAACATATATAATAATTATTCAATAGTGAATAAAAATAGGAAAATATATTCTAAAAGTTGACGTTTCTTTTCATATTTGTAGCATTATCTGTGGGTTTGGGGATCCCCGGACAGAAGCTAAGGCCCCCCAGTCTTGGCATGGAATGGTTAGGGAATGCCTGGTCTCATTCATTGTACTAAATTATAATCCTATTCAAACAAATCCATTTAGTGATCCACATTAGTTTACTTCTAATAATTATGTTCATTCATAGTTGGGTGGGGAGGAGGGGCGGGTGAAGACAAACACAAGTTAATGACCCTAATAAAGGGGATGACACTGTCCACTCTCAAGCCCCAAACTCTAGCTTTGAGTATCCCAAAGAAATGCGAAACTCTAAAAGCAATTCTTGACCCTTTAAAAAGATCACTTGTGTGGACAGCAGTTTGTGCCCCATATTTAGCGGGTGTCTCCATTACCACACACAAGCTTGTGTAGCTATCCTCATTAAGATATTGCACTGACTTTATTTTTTGTTTTATGGCCTTATATCTCAAACTTTACACTTAATTTAAGCTCATCCTCAATTTACACCTCTAATCTAACCCTAAACAGGAGCCTAGACATGATGTTCTTCCTGATTCAGACAGAAAATAGTACTGATCGTGACAAGGTCATACCAGGAAACATGCTAATGACACAGCAAAAACAAGATAAACACACACAAGTTTCTCAGGGAAACTTTCAGTCCTCTCTTCATGTCACCAGTCGTTCACATCTTAACACTTCAAACTGCTTAATGTGCCCTTTTAAGAGGATGCTCACTGCAGTGGAAAATAAAGTAGAGAAGAGTCAAGTCAAGATGTTCCAAGCAATGACATGCCGTTAGTATTTCTAGCTCAAAGTGCTGACTTTCATTTTACAGACCTTACATACTCAGTGAGTCCATGTCAAGCTCCAGTTTCCTCAAAACCTTTTATGTGAAGTAACAAGAAGCCTAAAGAGGTGCACAGAAAGAAATGAGTGAAAAATACTTAGTTCTTTTATTTAATTAGGTCTGAATCTTAGAGGCTAAGATTGTAATGTTTAATAACTAACTGTTTGAAAGCTGAAAACCCTTAGGAGTCAAAGATAGGCTCATTATCTTGAGATGATTTTACAAATAACATTTGTGAACATTACAGCAAATACATCGATAAAACTTGAAATAGGGTTTTTAAATAGAGAATCTTCAGCTTACATCACCCGTTTTTCGCCATGTTTGGGGCCGTCTACACCTTCAGGTGTCTCACTAGCAAACATGTTAAAAAACATGCTAGAGAGGAACATTTTAATGTGATAAAGTCACAAGAAAAGGAAAAATAGCACTAATTAATAGATTAGATGCTTCAAACTATGGTCAGATAAATCCACATCACCTGCAGAAGCAGAAGCCCACTGTTCTCTGGGAACTGCCACAAGCTGGGAAACAGTAAAATTAAATTTCATTGGCTAGTTTCCTTTTTATTTAAGCTGCTAGTGTCTCTGAGAAGAGTCAAGTCAAGATGTTCCACAACATTCAGATTTTCTGAATAAGACAAAGATGAACAAGATGGATGATGACTCATTTAGTCACTACTCTACACCAACTCCCCCATCATGTCTGATCAATGCTGCTGTTCTGTGTGTTAGTGTTTTATGTGCCTATTCTCTATTTACATACAAATATGGATGGAGCTTTCTGTCCATTTTCCTGTGTTCATTACATCTGCATTTTGCTCCGTTTTCAGAGAGCAAATGCAGACCCAGGCGTAGCAAATGGATAGTACCACCAGTAACTGCGAGGGCCGTATTGGAAGCTCACATGCGACTAGTGATGTAATCAATAGCCTCACAAGCCACTGCTGCCTACTGCGCTGCTTCTTTTTGTCTCTTTTTTGAGGATGCGCATTATTATCTTCTCCACTGTCTCCATATTTTATTGCCTATAAGAACTATGCCAACCTAAAGCACACGTGTAGTATGTTGGCAGTGACATTTGACAACAGACCTACCCATTTATGTACGTAAAGGGATCATAAATGAGCCCTTCTGCTGGAAATACTTCTGAATAAATGCAACAAACATTTAATAATTTTACAGCAATGATAATTTTAGGATTTGTTGATTTATTGTAAACTGTATTAACGTTGGTGATGAGACATGCTACATTTGTGCTTACCTAACAACGACTGTAGATCATATGTGTCAAACTCAAGGCCCCGCGGCCCATGAATGAATCATCTTTGGCCCGCATTATCATATCTAATCACTACTGGCCCGCACCACCATAATACTATAAGTCCCAGAACAAACTGCCAGTTTGTTATTGCTTCAGTCACGGTCCCGTGAGCGCGAACCGCGGTGGGGGGACAGCTTCGTCAACTTTTAAAGACCCGAGTCTTCAATTAATGGAGAAAGGAAAAGTGGACCTTGATAACAACAGTAGCAGATTCAGATGTAAAGCTGTGTCTTCTGTGTGGAGACACTGAGGCTGTAATGAAAGAATAGAAGGTAAGAAGACACTTTGAAACAAAGCACCACAACACATACAAGCATCTGGACAGGAAAATAAGGCTCTAAAAGGTAGAAGAGTTAACCCTTTAGGTGCCAGAGTTTTTAAAGTTTTAAGGCATGCTGCAAGTAAGAAAAAAAGTTCAATGTCAACCAGTTTATGATGGCAGTAAAATAACTCATCTATTTTCATATTGAGTCATCAATGCTCTTTAATCCATTATCTTTTCTCTTCTTATTACAGGACATTTGATTTTTCCAATGAGAGAGATTAATTTTGGCTGCTGTTTGCCTGTAGAAAAATGTTTTCACCTGAAATTACTCCAAGCAATAAGAAATAGATGCAACAGATTTGATTTTCTCTTTGTTTTCTTTTTAATTTTATATCCAGTAACGTATAGGCTCTGTTAGTTCCGAGTTCAATATGTGCAATAAAGTCATTTGGAAAAAGTTTTAATAAACGCTGAACCAATCTGGCCCTGAAGTTTTTCATTTAGGGCCGCTGTGTATTTGACTTTGACCCCCCTGCTGTAGATGTATATGTTTTCACAATTAGATCTGAGCAAGGCATCTAATGAGCTGATCGATTCACTGTTTAAATGATCTGAGGCTGCAGTGCTGGAATGGTTGTGGTGCGAAAACCTGTTTTTGGTCACAGTGACAGATTTTCACATCAATCTATATCCAAACCTTAGCCAACTGGATTTTAACCCATTAACATCTCAAATAACTTAAGGACATTGGCAAGAGGGTACCTAATATCTCGATTACGTAATTACAAAGAAAAAAATGGTTTATGACATTTAATTTTATCTAAGAGTCCCTGCACTGTTGTGTTGTAGTGACACCTGTTGTTTTAGTATCAGGATCTGAACTGTTATTTGTGCAAGAAACTACTTTTTCATGGAGAAATGTACCTGACGTAGTTCCACAGTTATTCCCAGTTTTCATTTTACTTTATGTCAACTTATAGAAAAGCCTTTGTTTGAATTTCATGAGATCTTTACCAGACCTCATTGTGGAAAGCTGCAGGATATCTATTACAAAGTGAGATGTAAGAACAGGAGTTTAATCAAAGCTCTTTATAACAGCCACTAATTTTCTTGAAGTTGGCTTGAGTTGAGGAAAATTCCTCGCTCTGGGCAGCAGCCGCTCGGCGCTCACACTGTGCCAGCTCCTCCTAATTGCTGGCTTTCATTGGAAAGTAATGGACTCTCTGCTCCTCATGCAGTAGATGAATCTTTGAGTGTCAGACTAACACCTCCAGCTGAATTTAAAGCTTGAATTTGAATGTCGCAGCCCCCAGCTTGGATGTATTTCTTTTTTTTTTTTTTTTTTTTTTAATTTTTTTGTAGCTCTGCTCAGCAGCAGGGGCTCGTTCTTCACGTTTTGATGTCAGTTCATGTCGGCCTCACTTTACATTGAGAAGCTAAGACGTTATGACTGCTTCCAGATTCAGTGAATCATGCTGATTATCTCGTAACGGTGCATGTCAGGTTTGTGTTATGTATATGGGTGTCAAACATAACGCATAATGCCGTCAACTAAATAATGTAAATATGTTAAAATTTACATTTAAATTTAACGTATGTGCAGCATCCGTTATTTATGACAGCGAGACATGGAGGGGTCTGCAGACAATTTGGCAAAAAGTGGTTGACCCTATGGATGGATTTGAGGGTGTCACACCCGCGGGGGATGAGGGTGTTTTAACACACTTTTCCTGTTGAGAGCGTTCAACATCTGCACTTTACACGCATTAACAACTTTGCCATTGCTAGCACCGTCACTCTTGTTGTTTATCGTTGAGGAGAGAAATGGCACTGTCACATGAAGCTGAAGAATGAAACATGTTGATTTTATTTATTTTCTTTTTTTTCTTCTTCTTTTACTTGTCTTGTCCAGCTTCGTTGCGGTAGGATAATGATCTGCTTGTTGTGTTGTGCCAAACAAATTTGCTTTGCAAATGGGAGCTTTATGGGTATAAGACTCCTCCTGATAATCTAAATGTTTTTTTTGTTTGTTTGTTTTTTATCTTATTATTTATTTTGAATTGTGGAATTAATGTAATCTTGCTGGAACTGACTGGAGGGGACAGGAAAAAGAGCATAGTGAAAAGAAGTAAAAGGGAAAGTAGAAAAAAGGAAGAGGAGACAAAGATACAGTAGATAGAAGCAACGACACTTCAATCCAACCTGACACCACACACCTGCTACACCTCTACCTACAGCTTTTACAGGTAAACTAAACTGACAATCATCAGGAGTTCCTGAAGTCAGAGCCCATGGCCAACAAGTAGCCAGAAACGTGTTGAAAACAGCATCCTGTTTCACAAATGAGATCTTTTTTAAAGGTCTTGATTTTATGTAATATTGAACAGATTATTACAACTAAAGGGATCATCTGATATTAAAAAATCGTAGAAAAACCCACGTGAGCATTGGCTTGCTCCTTCTGCTGATACATTAAAACAGGCATATTTCTGGATTTGTCATGAATGGTTATTAATCATGATTTATTCATTTGTAAGCTATGATTAATCTGATTAAAAATTTAAGCCATTTGACAGCCCTCATTATGTAATAATAAGTAAAACAGTTGATTCTAGTTGTTGACATGTTAGTGACTGAGGAAATATCCAAGAGTAAAGAAATTAAGGGTTTAAAGAAGAGACAGTTGTCTGACTATTTTATGAAATGAATGAGATTATCTGCTAACTGCTTTCCAAAGAGAACCAGTGCTTACGTTTACTGCCTCCCCCTCTACATCTCCAAGCAGATTAATGATCACAGGAAACCGCAGGGATGCTAGAAACTAAGCCTTACAATAATTTTACTACTGAATCTTTTAACTAAAAATAGTTTCTTTTCCCTGAAATCGCTCTCTACTTGCAGTGGTGAGATAAAAAGCCTGCCTCTGGACTAGCTTTGTGGCACACCCTGCTGTGCTTTGAAAGGTTTAATGTTAAGCTCTTTGTTTGGCATTTGATTACGTTACAGACAATGGATGCTGTAGGAAGTTAGCTTCACTGTTCATAGCCTTTTAATAGTCAAGGTTGTGAGAGCTTTCCTAGCACAATAAACTGTAAGCTGGATTTTAAATGTTAGTGATCACAGGCAGACGAGGTTTCATCAGCCATTTTCTTAGTGTCTCAAAGGCATTTGTCAATGCTTGACAGTAGCTGCTCCGATGCATGCACCTGAGGTGTCCCTTGCCCTTAAATTGATATTTTTTTAAGAGGTCAGCTTTTCCTACAGTTTCTTGTGAAATTATTTTTTTCATTGAAGCCTCAACAAAAAGAGACAACCATTTTTTAACCTCATGAGCTGTTCCATTGCATAAGCTTCAACCATCTCAGTGGCCTCCCGTAAGGTGCATTCACACCAGCCTTTCTGATTCAAATCCAGCTTGTCTGCTCGAATGGTCTGGTTTGTTGGGGCGGTGTAAATGTGCAACCAAACTCTGGTGCAGATTAAAGAAACAAATTCTGGCCATTCTCTTTGCATGTTCTCCCCATGTATGCAAGGACATACATGTAAGGTTAATTGGTCACTCTAAATCAGGGGTGCTAAAGTTCACGCATCAAGATCTACTATCCTGCAACCTTTAGATGCAGCCCTTCCCCAACACACATGAATCAAATGAATGGTTCATTACAAGACCTCTGCAGAGATGAATGACATGTGAATGAGGGAATTCAGCCATTTGATTCTGGTGGTTGGACAAGTGATGCATCTAGAAGTTGCAGGATTGTAGATCTTGAAGACCGGACTTAGGCGGCCCTGCTCTAAATTCTCTCTAGGAGTCAGTGTGAGTGGTAGTTTGTCTCTGTGTGTTAGCCCTGCGATGGGATGGCGACCTGTCCAGGGTCAACCCTGCCTCTCGCCTAGTAGCCACCCCATGAATTGAAATAAGTGGGCATAGAAAATGGATAAATGGACAACCAAAAGATGTGTTAAATGATATTTTGGAGAAATGGGCCACAGTCAGAAACAGTTCTGTTATAAATATGGTTAACCCAAGACAGCTAGAATTTGATGCAGCTCTACGTTTTAGTGAAAAGAAATTGTCCTGCATTAACCAATAGATGAGCGATTTTTCGTGTTTGCTGTGTGTCTTGTTGTCTCCTTCGGTAAATCTTGATGCTGATCCGCCTCTGATGAGGAGAGTGCAGTGGGAGAGCAAACTCGGACCAGGACAATGTTAAACCCACCAAATCCCTATTCATACCGAGTGTAGCAGACTATTAACCATGTATATAGCCCTAGTATCAGTTTACTGATGGGGCCTGTCCATAAGATCTCCGCTCTAGGCATGTTTGTCCTCCTGGTTTTTCTGTTTCCTCCTTCAATACTACCGCTGCAGAGATTTCAAGCAAGCTGACTTTTATTTGGAAATGGCCTGGGACATATGAATTTACCAATCATAGCTCTTTAAAGGCAGTTTATTTTCAATGGACAAGGCAGAGTAAGAACATGTAATTTTTTAATTTGTATTTAGAGTGGGGGAGTGAGGTCACAACTGGTCACTCAAGATGAAATCTAATGCCAAGGGTGTACTGCTGTGTTGTCCAAGTGTGAGCAGAACACCTAAAATGATGCTGTTTGTACACACTATTACGTTTTCTGTATTTCAACATTTGTCTGAAAAGACATCACCAGGTTTGCACACATCTGTTAATTAAAAGAAAAAGAGAAAAATTAAAGGGAAATGCTGAGAGACTTGTACAAGTGCTGGTTTCAGTGGATTTTATCTGAATGCATGCTAAAATAAGGGATAAGGAGACCTTTATAAAACTGAGACTTTTAACTCCTTAATGATGGTTTTAAAACTTCAACAATCACAGGAAGGCAGATCCACTTGTTCCACTGCTGGGATTGCAATGCCACGATTTCTCTCCCAAAGCCAATAAAGAATATTTTCAGAACATCTAATAACCACACAATGGTCTGCGAGATCAGAAGAAACTTAAGGTAACTTTAAAACAACCAAAGGCCTTTTTGACATAAGCTAATGTTTATGTTCTTGAATTCCACATAAAAACAAAACCTTACCACCACCGAGTCTTGATTAGTACGGGGCAGTATGGTGCGGTTTGATTTGGTAAATTGTGATCTCTGTTGCGTTTTGACAGCCAACTGTACCTTTACCTGATAGGCTACAAGTCAGCCAGTTAGAGGTAGATCAGTCAGCTACATAATAGCATGACGTCATAGTGGTGCTACACCTTCCTTGAATTAAAATAAAGAACACAACACAGAAACAAACAGCAATGATGGCAGACATTCAGCAGTTTGTGTTTTTTCCTCTTTGCATGCTGTTACATCAAACAAAAAATACACTGCATATTTATACATGGCGCTGTTCCCTGAAACTTTCAACCAAACTTTTTGCAGAAGATTATCCTAGCTACTAAGCTTTGTGGCTGTAGTATCATGATCTGGGCCTGCTTGTCTTTACCTAGAAAAGGTCAGCAATAATGCAAAATTATGAAATGTAAACGAAAATGTCTATGTACTGAATCCAAATAGAAAGAAAGTGGGACTTCAATCTTATGTCTACAATTTTTTTCTCATTGAGCTTTCTACTCACTTTAACTGTACTGACAGGAACAAATTGCCTATTTTAAATTGTGCAGCTATCACAGAGCTGTAATTTAAGAAAATGTTAGTGTGAGATAGTGATAGGAAAATGTCATAAGTCAGAAATACAGAAGTAAAATCCAAAGCTATTTGTGCTGAAAAAAGTCTTGCATTATGTCTTGTTGCCATTTAGAGAACAAACAAAACAGCTTTTGGAGTGTTATTTGTGTCTTACCCTGTATTAAGTTGGTGGTCCTGAGGGTCAGTCACCATCCAATTTGATTTAGCAAATGGAGCTGGAGAGTGAGACAACCAACAGTGGCCTAAGATTTATTTTTTCCCCCTACCTAAGCCTTACTGGAATAATCTCACCTTCTATCTTCTCCAAGGCAGTTTGTTCTTGTCCAGATAACCAACAAGACTGTAATGATCCTGGTTTGTTGCCAGTACGGAGCTTGGCTCTAACCCCAAGGGAACAACCCTCTGCATTAATTCCAGCTCTGCCAAAGCGACATGACCCTAATGAGTGAAGGGAGAAAAGGCAGCAAATTTACTGTGCCTTTACTCATTCCCATTGATCTTAAAGCTATCAATGGGCTAACTTGTTTTAAATGGTCAATAATCATTGGCTTTATAATAGATGAGCAGCTGTGGGTTCAGCCTCAAGTGTTTAGCAGGACTTTTCCCATGGGACTGATTTCTTTTGCTCTATTCAGCTGTGAAAAGGTTGCTCATGATGGAAACACAAGGCAATTATTTGTTATATAACCTCAAATTTGATTCCATCTGTGCAGAGCTGATTAAAATAAATGTGAAGGGTTATATTTTATTGTATTTTGTGGCCCCGTGATAACATTCAGCCTCAATTCTAAGGTGTCAGTCATTAGTTTCTATCTCACTATCTTTTTATTGTGGTCACCTAAATATTATGGTTGCATCTTGATAAATCAAAAAGCATATGTTATGGTTGTTTCATATCAAAGCCAGGCATAATTTAAACATATTACCACCATAATGATAGTACTGTGTGCTGTACGCTGCTAACTAACTTAAAGACATCCTTATAATACATTTAGTTACTGGTTCATATGGTGTCATTAGTAGCAAGGAATTAGCAAAATGGTTGAAATCTCAAATGTTATTTTTGTTACGGTGTGTGTATTTACTTAGAGAGCACTTCAGGGTTATTTTTCCTGGTAATTCCTGTTTTTTTGCGTTTTTTGTTTGTAAAACATTGGTTCTAAATACCCTTTTTACAAGTCAGCTGTGTGTTCATTACAGTTTTTCGTAAAATAAAAGTGATATTTCCTGCGATTCGCACGTGTTTCCATTGAATGGTGTTTAGCGCATTAGCCGTTGTTCTCGTAAAATCTTGTCCCGCGAGACTCTGCTTTAAGCAGGATGGACATTTCTAATTCCTTTAACTATTTTAAAAAAGATTTGTTTACAGCTGCCTCTACTCACACTGTGCCATCTTTACTTAAAATGAACCGGTCACGTGACTCCCAGTGTCATGTCCGGATACGTGTAAATGCAGAAAAAAATGTTTTCATTACACTTTTGCAATACACTCCTTTATCGACACCTCTGGAAAAACCACCACTTGAGAGCTTAAAAACTTTTTAGCAATATTTGAGTTTTATTTTTTTAATGAAGTTGTTTCCATTATAAGTTTTTATTGGAATATTTAGGTTTTGTGCAATTCTTGGGGTAATGGAAATGCAGCTGTTGTCCTTAAATGTCCAAGATGCATGCATGTTGAGACAATTGTTGCATGAACTATTTAATTACTTCTAATTAAATGAGTATTTGAAAATGAAAAATTATTATCCATCCCTCATAAATATGCTAGCACGCTTCTGTAAAACCCAGTTATTGACATGTCACATCTGTTTGTGTCTAGTCCAAAATAGGCTGATGTTATTTTTTTACTTACTTCTCATTCTTTCTTCTTCACAAATGCAGAAGAAGTTACCTGGTGTAATTTAACAGAATATCGTCTAAGAATATTCCCTAAAATATAATGTTGGTTCTAATCAAAATTATGTAGCACAAACAGTTAAAAAAACAACACACATTTGATATGATGCAAGTTTTAGATTATCTTATATCAAGCTTGTAATTGTTGGCGTTCTAGTGTAGTTAATTTAAATGGAGAAAACCAATTTCCAGGCATAATTACAAACTTATTTGGCAAACATGATGATTCAGTGAGATAGAATGATGCCTTTGGCTCCTTTTGATGATGCTTTCGCCTGGAAATGTTCCTTTTGTTTAAATGTTTTGCTATTTTACTTAAATATTTCAACACCAATAGAAGTGTAAATGTGCAAAATCTCAAGTTTGCTTTGCTATGGTGGAGGATTCCTGTGGCGGAGTGTCATCCCAAATGCAAATGAAAAAAACTCACAAAAGCTCCTTTTCAAAAACAAAACCAAAATCTAGGTGGACGACATCTTAGGCGAGGAGAGCGACAACGAGAGTGAGGGCCGAGGGAGGGAGAAGCCAGGTAACGAGGAGATGGACGATGAAGAGGAGCAGCAGCGCAAAGAGCAGCCTGGAATTGAGCAGACGGCAGGAAAGGGACTCGTTCCTCAGGCGCAGAGGGCGAAGGAGAGGCTTCAGACACCATCCAGTCTGTCCCAAAGTGTCCCAAGGTGAGGCGCTGCTATTTTCATGTCATAGTTTTTCTCACTTCACTGGACCTTTACACAAACACCTCTTACAGAGTAAAACACGGCACAGGTATTAATAAAAACCAACTCTATCTCAGTCCTGAATCTTCATGATTAAATGTTGCTGTTATCAGTGTCGTTGAGTCAACACACCATTAACATATTAGGTAAAGCCCAGCAGGTGAGAACGATGCTTAGCTTAAATCCACCCTGCAAATGAGCTGTTTGTATTGAGCCGTTTCTTCTCCGCTGACCATTATGACACACCACTTCATCTGCAAGGCTATGCCGAAGCCAGACAGTCTGGTCCGTTGCCATGGAGACTAATTCCAAACAGACAGCAGGCATTTGAAGATTTCAGAACATAATTATTAGATTCTCCTGCTGCTGAAAAACAGGCCAAGCTGTCAGCCTGTCACGACCGATTATTTAGCTGTCATTGGTGCACTTTGACCAAAATAACATTTCAAATTTGGATTTTGTGATGAATTTGCTTTTAAACATAGAACACATGAAGTTATCCTGGTATATTGACTCTGCCCTGAGCAGTCTACACAACACATGTTTATAGTTGCGATTTAATTTATGTTTAAAAAGTTGACTTGAAGCTTAATATCCTTAAAAGTATCAGAGAGTTCCCCCTCAGCTTACCTTTTCTTTATGTTGTAGAGAAATTTAGGGCCCTGTGATTTCAATCCATCCATTGTAAAAGGTGGACTATGGTGGAAGTTCTCATATGTTTGTGTGATCTTTTATCCCTACCAATTTAAAGGTTTTTACTGTGCCTGAGGTAAATGGCCTCAGAATGAGCAAAAGAAACTAGATGAGAGTTGAATCTATTTTGACTGCAGGTCGGGTCTCCTGCAGTGGTTCAGCAGTAACCAAGAGCCCTGCAGAAACAACTAAACTGTTGAGAATATTAACAGAATATACTAACAGATATTAACAGACTCACCTGTCTGTTGGAGCTGCACCCGGACGCTGTCCTGCAGAAGATCCGTGTGGGGGAGAAAAAAAAAAGAAATTTATCATTGTTGACAAAGTGAATTGTATCAGAGACTACCATGCAAAAAACAAACAAACAAAAGACACACTTTCCCCTGGAAAAAAATCAAGGTCTCATAAAATAAATAATACAAAATTCAGGGAATAAAAACGAAAACCAATTTTATAGGGCTCTACTTTATTCACTTCCCGTTAATCTGTTTGTTTTATATTTGAATTAACCTTCAAATTGATGTTAGAGCCGCAGGGCTGCGTCACTGTAGGCTGTTTTCTTAGGACTAAAGAAGTTTAAACTAAAGTTTTTGGGTCAAATAACAGTCAAATGCGTTTTTTTTTCCCTCTTTTATATAAAAATTAGCCGTATATGAAGCGTATTTAGTGTAAATTTATTCAGATGACATAAAAACAAAGAATTAGGGTGATAAAAACCAGTCAAACCAAAGAGATTTGATGTTCTTCAGTGTCATAAGCATGACCCTCATTTTGTCCAAAGACTTTTCGTCCCAGATTTTCCACCAAATAACGAAGCCGTTTTGTTTCCTGACATAAACAAACAGCGTTTCTCTTCACTGCTGTAGGTCTGAAGCTTTAAAGAAAAGAGGAATCAGCAACGTGGGACCTTCCTACATGATTTTTTTCTTCCTCTTTCTCCTCTGTCTTCATTCTTTCCCTGACTTGCTTTACCATGACTGTGCTCTGTTACGTCTCCTTCTCATTAGCTGCACTTTTATCTTAATATGCTCAAATTTTAACTGCATTTTGAGGACGTTTTCAGATCAAATGTTCTGCTTGTCAGGAGCGATTTGTCTCAATGAGGATGATGCGGTGCTTATTTTCTGACCAGAACTGCAGGAGAACAACATCAAGACTTTTGGTTCAGCCTTTCTACTCCGACTGTCAGAGCTTATAACACAGTTTAATGTTTATACTCGCCTCCATTCACTCAGCAGCCTCTCAGAGTTTCGCTCTGGTTGGCTGTCTCGGTACTAGCTCATGTCCAGACATGTCGGTCCGTCTGTCACCTGGTCTGGCACCTTTGGTTGCAGCTAATGAGTCCAGCCCAGTAGATGTACAGCATCCTCAGAGTTGTTTACTTGCTGTTGAAAACCCTCTGGAAGTCCACCTCCAGTCGTCGCAGTGGTGCTGAGGTGCAGCACATGATTAAACTGCCTGACACGCTGGGAAAGAGTGTAAATGTGAGTCTGATAGCTGTGTGGACACAAATTGCTGGTGGGTGTTCAGGATCTATAGAAAGACAGCAGTGACTTAGCTCCATAATATCACCCTGCTCTGACCCCTACGATGCCCTGACATCTCTCTGGTTGTAAAGAAACGCACGTCCTTACAGAGATGTGCTGTATGCACTTTGATTTAATCTGCCATCTTTAAGTTAGCTCGTGTCTCAGTTTTCCAACTTTAGATAAAGCCTCACATTCTGTTAAAAAAAAGAAAAATAATGTAAAAAACTACTTAAAATCAACTTAGATCTTGCTTTGTTTATTTAAGCTGTTTTCTAAAAGGTTTTATAGTTTCTGATTCCCGAACTAGAAGAAACATCCATCCATCCCTCCATCCATCGCTCCCTCCCTCCCTCCCAGTGTAGGGGCACAGAAGTCCTGGAGTCAATCCCAGCATCTACTAGCCAGATCAGGTCAGACAGACCGGACAGAAAAAGGAAGAAAGAAAAGGGGGAAAAAGTCATATAACTGTTTCCTTATTTAGACTAGACTCTCTGGGACCTCTAGTCCGCATGGAGCCGGCTGTAGAGTTTCCTTTCTGTCAGTCTCCATCCCCGACTCACTGCTTCCTTTTATTTGTTGCAAAAAGGCTCACATCTGTTGCTAAGATACTGTGGCGATCTGAGTGTCTCTGTTTTGTAGTCACCATTGTTCAGGATTTCTTCCTGCCTGTTCCTTTTGTTTCTGTCTGAGGTGAAAACACAGTGTCTTATTGCTGTTCTTATCGCATGTTGTGCCATCATCCATCTCACCTCTCGCACCCAAACAACGCATCATTTTATTTAGGCTGCGGAGGAGGTTGTTTGGTTGTTTTCTCCTTCTGTTCACTTACAACCAAGCAATTCAGCACTTTTTAAATGACATGGATGTAGAGGAAGAACTTCTTTAAATGTCATGCTCCTGAAAATCAAAAAGTAGATCCCCCCACATCTCATATCATAACATGCTTTAACTTCACTTCAGTTCATTTTTTATCCATCGTTGTTCCCCAGCTTTGCAGTGGCGGTTGAGTCTAAATACAACCTCCCTGTCGCCGGGGAGATGGAGCCAGCTACAGACGTGAATTGCTACCATTAAATTTATTATTACATTTGATAAAAGGAACATTTCGCCATAGTCACTGAATTCACCCACAACTGATGAAAAATGTAGAAATGAGCCCATTTAAGCTGCAGATTGTCTTTTCAGTTCAGCTTCCTCCTCAGTGTCACCCCGAGTCCCCCTTCAACATTATCATTGTAAGAAAGAGCATTTTAAGCTTGGTGATGTGAAGTTTCTAGGCAAACTGCATCTTTAGAGACAGAATTGATGTCTGCATCAGGGCTTTTATGGTTATAGTCTTGTCAGTTCAGCCGTCTTTAAAGAGAAATGAGGCTTTTCCATCACAGATGGAACCTTTTGTTCTCATAATAATAGAGTTTAATGCTTCTCTTAGCTGTAGATATGCTAGACTGCAAGTTATTTGCTACGTCTGAAAGTTATGGACACTTCCACGCCTCACTGTCAGTTACACCATACACCAGCTATCAAACAGCTTGGAATGCCAAGTTTGCTCCATTTACATCAGACTCAGTCCAATTCATTTTACTGGAGTTATAATCCAATTCTAACAAATTAATTGCTTGATCCACATCATTCCATTTCATAATTAATGTGTTCATGAACACCAGTTCATGAAAATGAAACTAATGGATTGCATCAAATCATCTTGTTGATTTTATTCCCCACCCTGAGCATGCAGGGGCAACGGTGGAGAGGAACAAACTCCCATTTAACAGGAAGGAGAAACCTCCAGCAGAAGCAGAGTCGGGAAGGGCAGCCATCTGCCTCGACCAGTTGTGGGTGGAGAGGGCAAGAAAGAGGGGTCAACAAGCACCATAACTGTAGAGATAAACACTAATCTTTAAAATGTTCACATTTTAAACAACCTTTACTGATCCTTGAGTAACTTAACGAAGCACCTGTCATCTAGAGAAAAAAATCCATCAGTCCATCCATCCATGATTCAAACCTTTGGTCAAATAAGAATCACCACTGAAGCAAATATTAGAAATCCTTGGATTGTGACACAGGAAGGACCTGCAGGCTCTACATAACGATGGCCCGTTATGTAGACCCTAAAGAAAATGAATCAAGAAAAATGAATAACATTCCAGAACAATGGGTGCCTAAAAGACCACCTCAGAGATGCAGCTCTAAGCCTGTGCTTATTATTTATTTATTTTTTACCTCCATCATGGTGTACATTTCTGTTTGTCTGACTGTTAGCAACATAATTCAAACACTAATTGACAGATTTTGATTACATTTTCAGAAAATCTTTGAAATGGTTTATGAACACTACAACCGCCAACGTTCCAATACCCCTAGAACTACCAGAGGGGGTCGATTTGACACCCTGCCGAGGTAGCTTTGAAAAGAAAATGATAAAGGTGGCATTTGAAGAGGTGAATTTTTTTTCTTTTTTTTTAATCATTTGACAGATTCAATAAATAAATAACGTATTAGCATGTGAGCTTGTATTTGAAATAGAAAATAGCTTACAACAGTCACTTATCAGCTAACTTATAACAAAATTAAATAATTTTTTTAGTCTATTAACATTTTTTATCAATTATTTGAGAAGTAAAAACAGAAAAAAGCATCATATAATGCCAAAGTAACGAATCAGCTGATACTGATTTATGATATCGTACGTCGACAGCTCAGTAATGACGCACGCCGGGTCTTTCTGGCATCGATGCAGCTCCGTTAGAGGACCCCTGCATTCAGTGCAGACATGTCCAAAACGTTATAAAACACAGCAACAGGCCATCTTCTACTTGCAGCTCGAGATGAATACTGCCTCGGCTTCTTGTCAAGGATGTCTACTCCTACCTTGGTCCTATTGTAGTAAGAGGAGATTATCATTTATCCCCCATTTGAGTCTTCCTCATTCATTTGTTGGAGCATAGATGAACCCTATTCTGCATTCATTCTTCTGCTTGTTGATTTTTTTATTGTTATTATACAGTATTTTGTTATGTGACGTTGGTACAGTGTGTCTGTCTGTTAGCAACATAACCGAAGACGTTATGGACAGATTTTTTTGATAATTTTCAGGAATAAGGAGCAAGTGATTCCATTTTTGGAGGTGACCTGAATCCCCGTCTGGATCCAGAAATTTTATTCAAGGATTATTTATGATTGGGCGATAGGGATAATTTTGCCATTAAGGGTTCTAATTCATCAGATAATGGCCAGAATCAATGGCGAAAACAGGTTTAATGGTTGGTGGCTAGCTCTGTGGGAGCGTTGTGTGGAAAATGTCTTGTGGCGGTACACTACTGATGCTGACAGCAGTAAAAAGAAGCATCAGCTGCTGCTCAGACCGAGTCTGGGAGTTCTGTTTTGTTTCTGACGAAAAGCATGAGATCCAAATTAGCTGCACAGCCTTCACAATTTATATTCTCTCTTTTAAAAAGTGAGCCGAATTAAGATTTAATGAAATGAAATGAAAAAGAACAATATTTTATTAAAACCCGAGGGGAGATTATGTCCATTTTTAAAGAAGTCCTTAAACTTCTTGGACTTAGTTCCAGTAGAAAACATGATTGTTACCTTTAGCATGCATTTTGTGTTAAGCCTGCGTGCTGCTGAAGCTGCAACGCTGGATGTTTTTTGTCTGGGGCATGAATGACTTATAAAACTTTTGAGTGCATTTGGGAATTCAGCTCGGTGCATGGCAGAGTCCTCGCTAATGTGTCTTGAACATAAACGCTTCCATTACTGTCTCCTGTAATTAAAGCAAAAGTTTGCTCAACTTACTTTGTGGAAATCAGCCTTGAACTGGCGCAACCCCGGCTGCCACCACTTCCTGTCCTCTTATGAAATCTCTTTGTGCTTTAAAGCTTTAAATATGAAGAAAAAGTAACCAGACCAGCTCTTCTGTGGATGTGTTGATCGTTAGTGACTGCATGGAAAGACAGATGTGATTAATTTGTAGTCAGCAGTGACTTTTGGAGCATTTATAGATTTAACTAGTGTGTTGAATGGAGGATATAAAAGGTGATTATAAGATGCTTTTATAATCTCTCAGCATCTCTAAAGCTTCTTTGGTTGAGGCTGAGCAGTTGCGTTTTCAGGCTAATGTTTAAAAGCATGTTTCAGTTTGACCTGCTTTGATCAGTCACTTTCTTCCACATATCAAAAAACTGTATTTTTCCAAACTTCCTAACAAATAAAAATAAACAGAAGTCATACCATTGTGCAAAGCTGAGAGCAAACACCATTTCACTAATTACAGACTGCCACAATTCTCCAAAGCTCTTCATCAATAGACTGAATAGAGTTATTCATGAAGACAAGCTGCTTTCTAACAGCCGATACAGTTTAAGGACAAATACATCAACATCACTTGTATCACTGGAACTGATAGAGGAAATTACAAATTCAGTAGATCAGAAAAAAATTAACTGCCGGGTATTTATAGATTTGAAAAAAAGCATTTGACACATTCAATCACAATTAATTACTAGGAAACAACTGGAAGGTAACGGTGTTTGAGGGGTCGTGTTGGAGTGGATAAAAAGTTACCTGAATAAGAGACGGCAGTGTGTGAAACAGGGTGATGAGTTTTCTGTGTGTATATTTAATGATTATTTTTGCTGGTGATACACAGTGTTTTGCGCTGTGGCCCGTCTGCAGAGACATTTGGATGACGTCGCCACTGAGCTTGAAGATATAAGTTTGGTTTGACATAAATAACCTTTAAACTTGAGCAAAACTAAATTCGTGCTGTTTGGTAATTATAATAGAAACATCGATGTATAGATTCAAATTGATGGTTTTGTAATTACCAAAAAGTTAATGAAATTAAATTTCTCGGGATAATAGATAAACTAGAAATCACACTTTAAACATTTGTAATCAAAACTTTCAAGAAGCATTTCGATCCTCAGTAAAGCAAAACATGTGGATCATAAATCACTTTGTGTTTTCTACTGCACATTTATTTTTACCATATTTAAGTTCCTCTTCAGAGGTTTGGGGCAGCATATATATAACATCACTGCATCCATTAATCATACAACAAAGAGAGCAATGCGTATTAAACATGAGGTTAAATATCAGCGAAACACCGACTCACTTTTCCTACCGCCAGGATTATTTAAACTCACAGATCTGGTTCAGTTTCACACAGTGCAAAGAAATAACGCATAACCAGGCAATATTCAGAAAATGGTTAAAGATAGAGAGGGAGTGAATAATTTAAATGGTAATCTAAATTTAAAAACATTGATCCCATTTTGAACAAAGAACTTTTTATGTGTTCATATGTGGTGTTTGGCTGTGGAATAGAAATATAAAACAAAGTATAAAGAAAAAGTATTTGATCAATATAAGAATGAGAACAGGGCTTGACTATTATCCAAGGTTTAAAGGTTTTATGGTTGGAAAATTATTTATTTGTTACAGTATCACGTTTTTACTTAATTTGCAGTACAAATCATTGCTTGTCTTTAACATAGTTATTTTGTTTGGTATCGTATAGAGTTGTAAAGAGACAGGCCTCCAGACTAACGTTTTTTTACGAGGAGCACGGTGGCCCCTTACTTAAATTTAGGGGCTCACACTGAAATCGCTTTGCAAAGCAAATATTCACATTTCCTCTCATTTTCACTGTATTAGTGATTTGAACAATAAGTTCATAAATTACAATGTTTACAATTCACATTTTTTGTGCAGCAGTTGACATAAAAAAATCTAACTGGTCGCACTAATACAAAACTAATAGACATAGAACTTGTCGAATCAAATCAAATCAGATTTGTTGATTTAATTTGATTTGATTTTCACTTTGTAGTCGAAGCAGAACAGGAACTTTGTCACCATCATCCCCCATCAGGCATGCTATGACTGGTCCATGTAGTTCCTGGCAATAAACGGCTTCAGGGACTGATGCTCCTCTCCAGCTACTGTTCCCGACTCCTCAGTAAGAAAAGTTGCTATTGGCTGCTAAAAGTCGCTAATTAGCATAATCAGCCTAGTACATATTTTGTAATGGATGCTGCCATAAAGAGGGATGTCATGGAAAAGGAAAAATCTAAAAGTGTTTATAACAGCAAAACATAAATAAATAAAATAATAATTCTGTCAATATTTTTTTTATTTTTTAGTTCAGTTTTTTAGGTGTATGTTGTTTTTTAGTAGGAGTCTGGAACATGTCACAACACTGAACTTTTTAAATATTTTTGTCCACACTCTTTATTAATAGACATTACCATCTAATAAGCCAGCGCAGGATCATCCAGCAGCAGCTTTGTACGTTTCATTTTCAGCCTGGTCATGAAACAGAGGTGAACGTCGTCTGCTCTGAATGCAGCTGCTGCTGCTGCTGCAAGAAGACCAAGCCTCGTATGAGAGGCGTCTGCACAGCACCCGCTCCTCATTGGGAAGATAAACTACCTTCATTCACCTCAGTCTCCAAAAGTCTCCAACAACTCGCAAGATTTGTCGCTTTTTCTTTTTTTTAAAGTTACTGAAAACTCGCTAAATATAGCGGTAAAGTTGCTAAGTTGGTAATAAATTCCCCAAAGACCCCCCTGTTTTCACACATACGCCGATCACAGTGCTCGTTCATCCCCACCCACACGCACATTGGCTGTCGTCTTCTTCGTTGGTGTTCGTCTCCT
Source organism: Melanotaenia boesemani (assembly GCF_017639745.1). Classification (NCBI taxonomy): domain Eukaryota; kingdom Metazoa; phylum Chordata; class Actinopteri; order Atheriniformes; family Melanotaeniidae; genus Melanotaenia; species Melanotaenia boesemani. The sequence continues at coordinate 6,761,952 of NC_055698.1, forward strand.
TTTCTCATGTTAAAGTTAGTTTGAGTCAGCAAACCAGCAGCTAATTTGCGCATTGCTGTGAACTACTGGGCTGAAGAGGGGAGCAGAAGTTTGTTAGCGACAAAATAAATTATAACTACTACAAGATAAAGACCGGCAAATGTATCGGTCGCCATTGCGCAAGTAGATGAAAAATTCAATCGCAGAGTCGCACATTTTAGTCGCAAAATGCGACCATTTGGTCGCAGTCTGGAGCCCTGAGAGAAACTGACTGACCTATAATTAAAAATGGAGATGGGGTGGGACTAGAAACTGAAGCATAATGGGCTGATGGAACACCTTGAGGGCTTTATTATTATTATTATTATTATTATTATTATTATTATTATTATTATTTCTATGTTTTGTTACATTTGTTTTGTTGTCCCGTTTGACAGGGTATTTCCTATTTTGTGTTTTGTCCCAAGTGTCCGAAATAAAACACGTCAACCTTAAAATTTACATCAGTGTTTCAGAGGTGTTATATTGACACTTACAGAAGACTCTTTTATACATAAAAATATAACACCGCCTCATCTGTCAGCTGAAATGATGGCTTTCTGTCATTTAAACCAGGGGACATCTGTGCCACTGTCCTTCATTTCCTCGTTCTGATCTGACAGGACATTTATGTGATTGGCTGCAGGCTCAAGCAATATTTGGCAGAGATGGAGAGCAAGCAGCGGTGATGTGAAACTACACATCAGTTTCATCGCTCTGTTTTCCTGCATTGACGATCACTTAAGCACAAATTGACACTTTACAGCAGGACTCAGCTGCTTCAAGTTGCTCTCAAGCCTTTTATTGTGTATTCAGTTAAATTCTTTGTTTTCGTGTCACATTCTCCTTTGTTATAATTCAAGGAAGGTGTCATACTGCGATGACATCATGCTATTACGTAGCTGAAGCATTTCTTGCTATCCGGCCAATACTCCATCTACCAGGTAAGGGTACGACTGGTACGAGGATTTACCAAACCGAGCCGTCCTGAGCCGGACCCCTTGGTGGAAACGGGGCTAATGACCACCCTTTCCACTGAGAAAGTTTATTTACTTACTTGTCACAAGCTGTTTCAGCTCCTGCAGGATCATTTCTGCTAACCAAACACAGGGCTGAATCACCACAAATAGATTGAAAAGACTTTAAAGCCTCAAGACTCCACCAACATTGTGGAAAGGAAATCTCCATTTGAAAAGAACACTTGCACCTGTGAACTCATAATTCTCTCGTCTTTTGATAGCCAAGATTATGCAGTGAAACCCATTTTACAAACTCCTTTCTTGACAAAATGTCAGGTCTGTGGGGTGCTTGGGCTAGTTTTTGTCCTCACTGGCTGGACAGGTGGCCTCTGTTGGATTTCTTCAAAGGCATAATAGTTCACAAACTGATGATAATTTCATATAATGTCATTTTAAGAACTCCTCGGGTCATTTATTAGAAAAAGTTATTGAATTAGCGTCTCCTTCAGTTCCTCCTAGTAGTTTTCTGACAGGTTGTTTTTCTGTTATGACTGTGCCCAGTACATGAGAAAGCCATAATGAGATTGCAGCGTGAGTATGAAGCTGTTTCTAAATGGTGGATTAGTGTTTGGAAGTTTGTGCCAAGTCATACACAGCTTGGAGATTTACTCGCTTACTTTACTACCAATAATAACAGCTAAATGTGTCGTCTAATGCACACTTTTAGTTTACAAATCCAACTGGTGAATTGATTTTAATCGCTCTCTAATGCCTGTATGCGACTGGATTTATTTCTCAAGGGGAGGTGGAGGCATTTTAATAATACCTGCCTTGGTCAGTGATTTTAATCCAGTCCAGACATTTTTCAAACACCTCTGAGTAGTTATTGTAGCTGAAATTACATCCTGTTTTTACTTTTTGGAAATTCATAAAGCCTTTAGTTAGTACTATTTTCCAAATTTCTTAGGTAAACATTTTTCATCTGGTCCTTTATCTGTTGACAGCAGAACTTAGTACATCACGCTTCTCTGTGTCATGGCTTTTTACAGCAATTAGGCCCATTTGCTGCTGTTATCAGTTCTCCTCACTTTTAATTTCCTGTCTCTTTTGGTGATGCACATTCATTCACGTGCCCCGCCTCTGCTTTTCCCCGCACCATGTATCTCTGGAGAGCATTTATTTTCGTGTGAAAATGAAAGTGTGAAACATGTCAGCTTGAGTGAGCATGTTATTAAAGCATCGTCAGAACAGAGACGATGGACGAGGCAAGTGAGTTGTAAAGTTTTCCATTCAGCTCATCAGACAGTAAAGTGTGAAATTTGGAATGTGTCTCGTCTTGCGGGACAGACTTATAGCCAGACGTGTGTTCAACCCGTGGTTGCCATAGTGACTGGGTTACAATTTGCCTTTGCTATGGCTGTGTACATAAGGTTGTTATTGTGTGGGAAAGCTTCTCTGTGTTACCTTTCCCGTCACAGTACTTAGTCTCTGGGAAATAAAACCAACCTTTTCAAATGTCAATGCTCTGAATGCTCCTGTGGGCGCGGCGTTTAGATCGCCTGGTATAGCAGCCGCCTCACAGAGAGAGGCTACAGCCTTTTTATGCAGCCAGCCTAGGTTCAAAACCGGAGTCTCCCTGACCCACTTTCTCACACAGTATGTCAAAAACAAAACACACAAAATAAAAATATGTTTGCATGTGTGTGCGTGTGCACACACTGTAGAGAATGTGGACCGAACCATGGGACTTATTCCCCATTTTGGGTGTCCCCGGGCTATTTTTACTTTGGTTCAGCAGTGTCTCTCCACTTTTCAATTTCTGCCTCAGTCTTCAACCTCATGCTCCTCTACAGTCAGACCTCTCTGCTGATTTGGGTGTTTAAAATAAGGAAATCCTGCTATTAAATGGTGACCTGTCACTCATCAGAGCATAGATCTGCAGCAGTGCAGCTAAGCATGAAGTCTTCCTTCTGACTGTTCACATCATGGGACTTTAAAGGCCACGTTCAAACTGAGAGTTGATTAAACATGAATGAAACACAAAGCTCCACAACCTCCCAAAACTTTCTTGCTTCCCACCTACATTTATATATCTAACATTTCCCTTGCTGTAATCAACTTTTTTAATTAAATTTTTGCCTCCATTGACCAATTAAATCTCTCCATGTTCTACTTTTCTTATATTTAACAGGTTAATCGTCCCCATTGTTCTTTGCCTTCCTTCTGTGTTTGGATGAGGATATTTTCTAGTTGATCGTGTGCTCCTGATGCCAGATGTTGCAAGGAGCCTGTTATTGGAGACTATTCTTTCCTTAGATCATTAACAACACAGCGGCAGTCCTGTAGGCTGTTGGACGAGTGTTTTTAAGGCTGCTAACTATAAAGCAAGCCTTGCCCTCCTCACTACATCCAGATCCACTCTGTGATTCGCTGCCCGCTGCAATATCTCATTCATTCTTTATCTTCTACAGCTCATATGCAGCAGATTCCCCTGAAGGACCGATAACATTAATTTGTCCTGAAATAATCTCTCAAATTCTTCTGTATTGGATTTGTCCAACATAAATTAAGTTTTAGATTGTGTGGAAGACATAAAATCCCCTAAATCCTCCTGTCATGTTTGCTTTGTCAACTTGGTTATGAGAAGAGTCGGGGGGAGTTAACGCCGAAAGTCTCAGCATTCTGCTTATTTTGCTTGCAGAGCTGGTGTTTAATAACACGGGAAGATCAGATTAGGATTTTGATGATGAAAGTTAAATTGCTGTTTAAACTGTGATACATTTTTAATATTATGTGATTAAAGATAACTTAGCTCCAGCATTCTTTTAGGGTGCATTCAGGATTGATGTAAATTTGTTCTTTCTGATTAATAAGGCTGTTACTTCCAGTCAAAGATAAATGGAAAGCAGCCCATGTAATATAGAATCACCTTTCCAGACAGGTTTCAAAATAACCTTTATTTAAATACGAACATGGTTTACAGAGAACCACAGTTCATCACGTCAAAACTCAAAACAAACCATATTTTAGACCGGACAACATGTCCTCTTTTTATTTGGGCTAACATGAATTTCATTACGTATTGGACCATTATTATTATAATCAATCTTCTTTTTCAGTGGTTTTTATTTCCTTTTTATGGTGCTGGTTCTGATCCTTATGCTAGTGCTTAATCAAACTTGTGAGTGTTGCATTGTTTATGTTTTAATGCTGCAACGTAAAGCACTTAGTAACTATTTTTTTAAAAGTGGTATTTAAGTAAACATTTACTATTACTTCAAAAGCACCAATATAGCATTGTTATGCAGCAGTTTAAATAAATCACCAAGCATATGACAAGCTGGGTAAACGTACACAAAGTAGCTGCTATCGTCTACTTCTGGGATAATTGCTGCATTTTTACTGATGTTTGTTTTTATGTTAAGGACTTTGGCATGTACAGCCCTCCAACAGCTAACCTCTACAATACTTTGCAGAAAAGCTTTCTCTCATTATATATATATATATATATATATATATATTATATATATATATATATAAAAGTCATGTTTTTTCCATGAAAACTCACATTTTATTAAACGAATGGGTTGCAAAATCAATAGAAAATATTGACAAGGTTAGAAATAATGATTTGTACTTGAAACAATAATTTTGGCCTTCAAACTTTGCTTTTACCAAAGAATCCTTTATTTGCAGCAATTACAGCCTTGCAGACCTTTGGCATTCTAGCTGTCAATTTGTTGAGGTAATCTGAGGAAATTTGACCCCATGCTTCCTGAAGGACCTCCCACAAGTCAGATTGGCTTGATGGACACTTGTTATGCACCGTGCGGTCAAGCTGTTCCCACAGCAGCTCAATAGGGTTGAGATCTGGTGACTGTGCTGGCCACTCCATTATAGACAGAATACCCACTGACTGCTTCTTCTTCTAGAGCTCTGCTTTGGGTCATTGTCTTGTTGTAGGACAAAATTGGCTCCAATCAAGCGCTGTCCACAGGGTATGGCATAGTGTTGCAAAATGGAGTGATAGCCATCCTTATTCAATATCCCTTTTACCCTGTACAAATTTCCCACTTCACCAGCACCAAAGCATCCCAAGACCATCATGTTTCCTCCACCATGCTTGACAGATGGCGTCAAGCACTGCTCCAGCATCTTTTCATTTGTTCTGCGTCTCACAAATGTTCTTCTTTGTGATCCAAACACCTCAAACTTAGATTCATCTGTCCATAAGACCTTTCTCCAGTCTTCCTCTGTCCAGTGTTTGTGTTCCTTTGCCCATCTTAATCACTTCCTTTTGTTGGCTAGTCTCAGATATGGCTTTTTCTTTGCTACTCTGCCTAGAAGGCCAGCATCCTGGAGTCGCCTCTTCACTGTTGACGTAGAGACTGGTGTTTTGCGGGTACCATTTAATGAAGCTGCCAGTTGAGGACCTGTGAGACTTCTGTTTCTCAAACTAGAGACTCTGATGTACTTGTCCTCTTGCTCAGTTGTGCACCAGGGCCTCCCACTTCTCCTCCTATTGTGGTTAGAACCAGTTTGTGCTGTTCTTTGAAGGGAGTAGTACACACCATTGTAGGAGGTCTACAGTTTCTTGGCTATTTCTCTCATGGCATAGCCTTCATTTCTCAGAACAAGAATAGACTGACGAGTTTCAGTAGAAAGTTCTTTTCTTCTGGCCATTTTGAGACTATAATTGAACACACAAATGCTGAAGCTCCAGATACTGAACTAGCCAAAGGAAGACCATTTTTTTTTGCCTCTTTAATTAGTACAACAGTTTTCAGCTGTTCTAACATGATTGCACAAGGCTTTTCAAATGATCAATTAGCCTTTTAACATGATAAACTTGGATTAGCTAACAGAATATGCCATTGGAACACAGGAGTGGTGGTTGCTGAAAATGGATCTCTGTACACCTGTGTAGATATTCCAATAAAAAAAAACATCTGTTTCTAGCAATAACAGTCATTTACCACATTAACAATGTTTAGATTGTATTTCTGGTTAATTTTATGTTATATTAATTGAAGAAAATGCTGCTTTTTATTAAAAAAATAACAACATTTCTAAGTGACCCCAAACTTTTGAGCGGTAGTGTATATAAATATAAATATATATATATATATATATATATATATACACACATATATATATTAAGGCTTTCTAACAATTAAAATTTTTGTCTGATTAATCACAGCTTTCAAATTAATCACAATTTATCACCATTCGCGACTATCCCGGAAGTTTTCCTGTTTTTACTGTATTGTATCACCAGAAAGAACCAATGCTTACAAATATTTACTGTTAACTGGCCTTCTCTTGGGTTACTGTCAGATTTCCAGTGGTCAGTAAATGCAGCATGTAATGTACTTCTATATGCTGTTATAAAATATTTCTACCATCATAATTCTGAATTAAAACTTGTTTTTATTAATTATAAAAATAAAATAACAGCAGATGTGGCGACTGAAGTTAAACAGCCAACATTGATGAAGAAACTCTGATAAAACTGATGATCTGGATAAAAACAGGTTTTTCTTTGAACTGTAAGTGTTTAAAAATCTAGACCTAAAAAAGGTCTAATTTGTGCGATTAAAATTTTTAAAATGTCTCTTTCCTTTAAAAGAAGGCCTACTGCTATATAAAGAGAATGCAGTAAATTTTGACTTACTAGCACTAAATCAGGGGTCTCCAACCTGCGACTCTGGAGCTGCAAGTGTTTCTCTGGACCTTCCACAATGCCTCTAAATATGTGGCTAAAATATTTTTTTAAAAACTTTTACTTTTATTGTTAAGCTTAAACAAACTGCTCTGCTTGTTTAACTACTACCAGCATTTTTTTAACAGGCTTTTTTCAGCCCTCGGTGGATTATAATTAGTTGTAAGTTGCTTTATGAATATTTCATTCTGATCTTTAAGTTTCTGCTCCATTAAATTAAAAAAGTTTTGTGTTTGCCAACGCTACAGCTCTGAGAGAGTGTGTACCAGCTCCTGCTGTTCTTTTGTCAGGTTGTGTCACTGCAAGCTAATGTGGAGGCAGCTACATGCAGGTTGATGGTTGCAGGCAGCCTAGGAAATGTCTCACACAATGATGCATGTCCACTTTTTCTCAGTGGCTGATTTTGGTTGTACTGCAATAAACCTGAGGCACATTAGTCATAGTTAAACTAGAGAACATGTGACTCAGAATGGGAGGAATTCTGCCTCAGGACTTTATTTTTAACAGTATTATAGTGTGTTGTATTTTTGCTGACTTAGCAGCATTCACAATACAGCTGGTTTAGATTAGCTATTGAAAGTGTGGACATAATTTTATACCACCTTATTCATAAATAGTCAAGTCTAGGATGCTTGCTTTGAGATGAAGTGACATGCGAGCTGCAGTAGTGATTTGAAACGCTAGATGCGCTCATGCGAACAAGAGCAGGGTCAGAGGTAAACACTGGTGGAAGACCGACACTCAGACCTTTTCCAAAACTACTGGCTTCTGTAAGATTTTCCCTCCATGTTGCACAGTGAAAAACACTCGTACCTGAACAGTTGGCAACAGATTGGAGGCGTTTTGGGGCTTGACTCCCTGGAAATACAATGTAACCTGTAGATTGCCCTTTTCACTATTTAAAAGTCCAAGTGTTGAGTACCGCTTCTAGCGGTGACCTCCATTATTGAGCGTTTTGACTGTGCCGTGTTTCCGTCTTTTGAAGTAAGTAAATACACAAGTTCACAGCAAGTATATCCCAGCCCTAAATGCAGCACATGAGGCCCCATCACATGCAAACCCCAAAACGGCAAAGGCAACCCTGCAGATAAACACTCATATGTAAATGAACATGCAAGTACTGAAGAAAAGTTGCGTCATCAGCACAGGGAGAAAATTCAGACTCCACACAGAAAGGCCCCAGGCCTCTGGCTCTGACATGACAATACTAACCACTACACAGTGTGTTTTAGACCCCCTTTCCCTACACACACTCATCCACACTCCCACAATTTACTCCCTGAGGAGTAAGTACACCTCAAAGAGCCAGAGAACATGTATCACATATATTCCATTTCTCTGGATACAACCTTTTCTTTATGTACTTGTCCATCAGCCCACGTCAAAGATATTCAGTCAGAATAAATTCCCCAACGATCTTCAAATGGCACCCAGATGTCCAGATCTGCATGACTCAACCAGTGCTCTGTAAACTCATATGACAGTAGATTAAAAAAAAGAAAGAATTGTAGGTTAGAAGACAAAGTGAGATTTTAAAAACTCATATTAGTGAACTGCTAAAGTAGGAAAGGCAGCTCATTTTCCCACCAGACTAGTCAGTGCAGGTGTGTGGTAGTGCCGCTAGAAACTCTGAGTAAAAAACTAAATAATATATATTTATTTATATATATGAGTTATAATAAAAATATTCCAGGAGCTGATTCTTTTTGGTTGACTTATACCTGAATATACTTATAATTTGTAAACACTGTGAAAGGTCCCTCTGTGGATTGGAGAACTCAGCCTGATCTGTTCCATGAATCAAGTCCATATCAAAGCCTGATACCAGTACTGAATCAGATCTGTACTAAAAACAAATGCTTATATTTTCTGTTCTGCAATTCAGATTTAAAGCAGACTCAAAACTCCAGCTTTGAGTTACATATTTTAAAGGAAGCCCACATCTTATTGCTTGATGGCCTTCTGTGTGAAAGTCATGTTTCTCTTCTTCGTCTTAACTATAATGACCACTCCCCCTACCAGTTCAGCTTCCCAGATCCATTTGTCATCGCACTCATTCTGGCATCATTACTACATTTCTCAGAGAGGGTTTATTTCCAGCAGCTCTAAGCACAGCCTGTCTCCTTTGGCATCCAGGATTCATTAGACTAAAATTGCTTTTAATTTGTCAGAAACATCAAGAAAATCCCACTGATTCCTCCAGAATTCACGTCAGTCCCATGTTGTAGACATGTTGCTCACTGACAGTAAAGTGCCTTTTGGCTGCTACTCTGCAGGATGACGTCTAAAATTGTGAGCCCCGCTCTTTTTGACAAGCAGATGAATCGGAGCCCTTCAGAAAAATAGAACATCCTGTATCCTCTCCACCCCACTGAAAGTATGCTTTCACATGTATCTCCCTCAATGTCCAGTTAAGACGTCACTTGGAAGCACTCGTTTGTTCTTTTGTTAATCATTTCATCTTGTAGAAATTGTCTCACCCTCACATTCGTCCAGCTCTGGCTATTCAGACCACACACATCCATCAGGTTGAAGCTGTAGACCTGGGCTGGTGAAACTAGTCTGGCTGATTGCACCTTTGTCTCATCTGGACGCTGCAACACGGCAGTTACCAGATCATCACTGAGTTCTTTGAAAATGTTCCACTTTATTTCCAGATGACGTCAGTGAGCTGGGCATGGCATGTTCACGTCTGCCAACCCTGCCAGTCTGTGATGCTCTATGCCACAGGAAGCAGCGAGGCAGAAGATCTCAGTCTGGCTGGAATCTGCTTTCTTATTTTCTGTATTGGACACGGTTTATGTTTCACTCTGAGGAGTTTGTGGATTTCTGGTTTAAATAGGCTGAATTCCAGGAGGACAGTTTTAAGGGATGTTAAAGAACCAGTGAAAGTTACTCCTCTTTTTTACAAATATTTAATTATTTTGCTTCATCTGTTATTTTTCATACAGTTATTCCCATTGAGGTTAGCAGCAGGTCTAAGTGTGCTATATTCACAAGAGACTAGTGTCAATAATTTAGTAGAATAAAGGATACCCAGAGGCAGTAAGCCATGTACACTATACCTGGGTTTCCAGTTCAGTCTTGATTAACATTTATAAGGTTTGAATCAGAAAAGATGAATAAAGATAGCAAACATTTAAAGAACAATAAAAAAATAAAAACTTCCTCTAATGTGCATAAAATGTAAACACTTGTGTTTTAAAGACTTGATTCAAATTAGGATGCAAAGAAACACTTTTGCAAATCAGGTCTGAGCGAGTTAACAACAAACCTGTATAACACACAACACCTTCATTCTTCTACTGGATTACAACCACTTGCAGGAATGCTAGCACTACGCAGTCTTTTTTGTTAGACCAGCTAACAGAAATGACACTTTAGATTTGCTATGCCTTAGAAAGGCCTCGGCTTGCATGCTAATTTAGCTTTGTTTAGCTAGCTTGAATGAGTAACAAAGGTTTTACAATATTTTTGTGGGTTTCGGCAGTAACATCCCTAAACTAGTAATAGATTTGGCTCCTGTCCTATTTAGCATGGTGATAGTTAGCACCTTTTAGCATAGTCGGCTAGGAGCTGGAGTTTAGTTTTATGCTAAAGTCAGACGGTTCTCTTTAAGCTTGTTCTGTAGAGTTAGAGACAAAATTTCCATGATAAAAATGAACAATGCTCCAGTGATGGGTCACTGACAAGCACTTTGGGTTAACATAGATTAATACTAAACTATATATTTAGTAACACAATGAAATAAAGAAATACCTTATCAATCTCTGAAGAGAATTTATGACTACGCTAAGTTGATTTATGCTTTTCCTATAAAACCATATTTTTGTTGTAAAAGCAGCATTTTCCTTAGTTAGTTAGTCTACAAGAGAATCTAACTACGATTTTATAGGTTTTATGGCCAAGGCACAGCAGATCAGACCAATCTCTGTCCCACATTGGCTGCAGATTGATTTTAAGTGAGACTACAGTTGACAAAGATGGTTCCTAAAGTTATTATTACAGATGTTGCTATAGCACGAGTTGGTTAGTATTTCTTTATTGAGCGAATGGCAAAGAAATGCAGTGAATGCTTTAAATCTTACCTCAACTGCCTTGGGTAGGATGCAGCATCTGGCTTTGTTGGCAGAAGCTGACTGTCAGATTCATGCAATCAGCTGCTGAACACATGTGTGCTTTTCCTTTTTTCCGAACAGTTTCCACAAGTTAGTCCCAGAAGGTTGTGTGTAAACAAACCATTTGGGGCTACAGTTCAGAAAACCTGTATCACGGTGCTGAAATCCAGGCAAACTCGTTGTCAGTGATACCTTGTTTGTGGTGAACCCTGACCACCCACAACAGCACAAACACTCCCCCCACTGATAAAACAATAGATGCTTTTGCACAGCACAGATCCTCCAGTGGACCTTTTCTGGTGATAAACAGATTGTGCAGCTACACTTAATTACCATACTTGACATTCATCACCTTATCGAGCTGCCCCCTCACAGCTCGGCGAGAATGACTGCAGCTGATTTTGTTGTGGCCTTCACATAACTGATAGAAAAATACAGTTAAATTAGCAGGGCAAACTCACAGTGTTTGCCCTGTTATTAGATGAGTTTATTTATTTATTTTTTTATAGCCTGCTGGACTCACCTACACAGACCTGCTGTTATTCACGACCCCCCACCCCCCTCGCTCTCTCTCTCTCCGTCTTGCTCAGTAATGCCATGGTTATATAACATTGTTTCCACAGACATTTTTCTGTTAGAGCATATCTGACAATCTCATCATATTGATTAACAAAAAACACCTTAAACATTCAGCTGGTTGTGTTTGGCTAAAATAAATACAGCTTAAAATCCTGATTACTCAACCCCCCCAAAATCCCCCTTCTTCCATTATCTGCCTCCACACCAAACAGAAACACAAACAACATTGTTGGGCTTCTTGGGTTTCATCTGTTTTGCTGCCGTTTGTTCAGTGGGTGCCTTGACTGAGATGAAAGTGAAAATATAGCCCATCCTGGCATCCTGTGAATTGGACTTGCCGGTCTCTCTTTCTTCCTCTCACTCCTCATCTTGCCTTGTTCTTCTCTCCCACCTCTCTACCTTTTTTATTCTCTTTTCTCCAGGCTATGGTTGTGTGTGGTGTTGGCTATATGTTCTGGCTGCTCATTTGCTGGGGATTAAGAGAATGGTTTATATAAGGACTAAACATTTTCAGCAAATACCTGTCTTTTCTTCGTGTAGTTAGTAAGTCAGGGTGAAATCTAAGCTGCTGTAATTGTTACTAGACTTGGTAATTCTTGTCTTACGCTTCTTTGTGGGCATCAAGCTCAAATTCTTCAAGTGTAGGTCGGTCTGTGTGTCTAGCATGTTGTCTTCAAGCCTTCCACCGGTTTACATGCAGATGAACAGTAAAAAACAGGCTGGAAATTAATTAACAAAAAACAAAAAAAAAAAAGAAAGAACAGAGCAGCATCTCTTGCTCTCTGTTCCTGAATGTGTTTTGGTTTCATCACAAAAAAAATAATCATTAGTGAATTAGTCATGCCAAAGATGGCTCTGAATGGTTTAATTCATTCATTTCTACCATTTAAAGTTGTTCTCTCAGACTGAATGCAGGCAAATTTTCCTTGGAGCCAGTTTGTAAAAGGACTTTCGGAGATAGCAGGAGTCCACCCAAAGCAGGAATCACCAGTTCTGGACTTCTTGAGCCAGTGTCCTGCAGGTTTTCACTGTGTCCCTGCTGCAACACACCTGGTTTAAATGATCAATCAGCTTGTTGTCAAGGTCTGCACCAGCCTCTTAATGACCTTTTATTTGAGTCAGTGTGGACATGGAAAACCTGCAGGACACATTAAAACGTTTTAATGTGCAAGCAGCTGTGTCCATGTCTTTAAATCCCACGTGTCGCATACATTTATGTACTTTCTCAACACCTTGATCGGCTGTTCAGTAAAACTGTCTGTTCTACCTCGCATCAGGGGAAATGCAGAAGCCACAATTTCCATTTAAAGCTTTTCTGTGTTAAACAATGGCCACCTCCAACGTCCGACCAATCACAAAATACTTCTCGGAGCCCTACGAGAAGAAAGTTCTGCTCGGCTGACGTGTTGTTAACAATCCACAATCCTGTTTCACTGTTTCTACATTGTTCCGTTTGCTTGTTATAATAAAATGCGCCATACCCCCCCCCCACCCCCAATTTACAGTGGTACTGCTCCGTTTGGCTATGCACCCGGAAACTTTGAAAACAGACTAAAATATGTGCAAGATCAATAGAGAGGACAGACAGAAAGCTCCGTCCGTAAGCGTATTTAGTGTTGATCGTAAATGGGGGTGTAACTACCAGCTTTGTGCGTTAAAGTAGTTTGGTTTGATGATGTTAATGTTTATCTAACACTAAAATTTAATGGCATCATGTCATTTGCAATTTAGTTTTTAAATACAACTCTGGTCTGTGTGTTTTTCACAGTCTAAAAATCCAGCTGTATTGTACAGTCTGTGTTGGTGCCCCCTGCTGGAAGCCTCCAGTATTACACTTAGTACACAGACCAGTATGTGAGTAGCTTTGCCAATAATGAGACAGGTTATATACATGAGTGTAGGGTTAAAAAGCAAGTCTATTTTTGGTGTGAAGCTTCTTGTTATCTTAGTTAAATTTGAAGGCGGTGCAATAAAAACCCCCCAGAGGACAAAGCGTTCGCTGTGATGTTCATTACAGTTGAGTGGCTGGTGTTTGGAAGGGTTCACTCCTGGGTTTCTAATTGGGAAAGATGATGGGGATGCTAAGGGGAAGATAAGGCTGTTATCTCCAAATGTGTATTGAAAGTTAGACTTAAGTGTGTTCCAATTAGAAAGTCTGCACCCGAGGGTCCTATTGAGGAGAATTGTTTTAAGGATCGTACAATGCTCCACAGACCGCCATAATGGCTTCTTCTTTCTTTACTCTCTATTATTGGTTTATTGAAGGTGTTCTCTTCAACTGGTAGATAGACAGATGCAGCTTTGTTGTTGTGTTTTTCTGCCACTCCTCTACGGAGGGAAAGCTTTCATTTGTGTCCTCCGCTGCAGGGCACGGTGATGCTTGCTGTACATTAATTACACGTCTGCATTTACAGCTGGAACCTGTGCAGGTTTCTGACATTCAGGGTGAGAGCGAAACAAACAGCCTAATGGAATTCAGCTTGTCACTTCAAACTGTTTTGCTTCTCCACCTCATTTCACATCTAAACCCATCTGACTGCACTTTTTTTTGACATGCAGTCGGAGCTGTTTCTGTTAGACCTGGCTCAGAGATTATGCAGTTTGTCAGGCACAAACACTGTTTGGCAGCTGAATTCAGCACAATTGTTTCTGTGCACAAAGCATGCTCTTTTTTTTTTTTTTTTTTTAATCTTTCCAGAGTTTGTATTCAGACAAACTGCTGCTGGAAAGGTGAGTGTGAATTTGTTGTTGCTGGTATAAGGTCAGCTGTCTGGTAATTTGAAGGAGAAAGGTCTGGATGTGGTTGTGTGAGTTCACACATTGTTCTCTTGAGACAATGTTGTGCAGAAGCCTGTAACTTTGTGCTAAAGCAGCTTCAGCTTTTACCTGTATGTAAGCAAGGGATGCTCTTCATATCTGTGACCAGTAAGCAGAAAAATTCAATTATTGTTCCGATAATAGGATTTCTGCAGATAATTATGTCCAGTAATGTAGTGCAGAGCTGCAGACCATTGCAAATCTGGATGGAAGTACTCTGTCTCATACATAGTAGAACTCCTCATCCATCCAACCGTTTCTATACCTTCTTCATCCAGTTCAGGGTCTTAGCGGGGCTGGAGCTGATCCCTGCTACCATCAGGGTGGGAGGAGGGGCGAGGCGCACCCCAGACGGACTGCCAGTCCATGACATGGCCAACGCAAATAACCACACATGCACAGCTGAACTACTTACACACACAACAGACTGAGTGATTTCTTCAGAGAACAACTTGCAGGTTAAGGTTTCATTTGAAAAGATGACAGATACTAAAATATTGGAACATTTTTCAGCAATAAAAGTTTCATTGTGTAGCAAACAGTCTGCTTGTTGACAGCAAACAGAACATGAACCAGTGTCCAGTACTGGATATTTACCTGGTGTGTTCTGGTTGGGCTATGTTTAGTTTCCCTTGAAAACATCTCATTTTATTTATATATAATTTTAATGAGCATAGAAAACCAAACTGCTGAACCATTTAAGTGTAGAAAAGTCATTGAGCTCGAAAAGGCCTTTTTGGCTTAAATACCTTGAAGTTTCAGCTTTATTTAAAACAAAATCCATATATTAAACATTTTAATTAAGTTTTTTTTTATTTATGTTTATATGATAACTTTTGTTCTCACTGAAAGTTGGTCCGATAAATGGCTGAACCCCTTTGAATGCTTATTTCCTTTTTTACATGGTATTACAGATTGACCAAAACCAGCTGTTGGTCAAATACTTTTCCATACTTCAGTCTCACCAGAATTTTACAGCGGTGCGTGTGTCGTATGCACCTTTCGTTTATATCAGTGTTTTTCCAAGAGTTATCTGATCTCTTAATAAAATTATTAAAAGTAAAAACATAATTAATCTAATCTAAGATAATCTGATCTGTTCATCCTTTTTTTTCCCCTGCAGAGCTTTATTAACCCTTTAATAAAGTTATATTTCTCCAATGACTTTGCATTTCTAAAATACTGTTATGTTATACTGTTAACAGGCTTTCTTTGAGTCAAGGTATTGGATTTATAAAAATGAAAAAGGGGAAAAAATAATTAGAGTAGTTAAGATATTAAGTTGTTTAGGATCTGTATGTGAGAGCAAAGATCAGAGGTGAAACATTGGTTAATAGTAGATAAAATACCAAAACTTAGTTTTCTTTAGTAATATTATAACTTTAAATATTTGTAGAAAATAATTATACAGTTACTGTGTCTAAATAAAAAACCCTTTCCTAATCATTAACACTGCTCAAACTGCAAGATTGGCGTTAAAAAGGTCTGACCTGCCTGATAGCCAACTGATCTGAGACTCACACAGATCGATCAGGTTTACTGCCCCCTTCTTTAAAACTCCCCATGAAATGACAGCTAAAACGATGAAAACATGGTGCTTAAAGACGTTCTTGACCTACTAAATTAAGTTTAAATCCAGTTAAATCTGTGTAGTGCCGAAGTCAAGTCTTTGTTAGGCTAAGTTAGGCTTCTGTATCTCATCTGGATCTTAACTGCACCAATGGGGCAGTTTGAATGAAGAGGTTAACTAGAGGGGTCAGTTTCTTCTGTAGTTGGACTTTTGTGTTCTTTGGTTGATCACCATACACGGTCAGATGAATAAAAAAAAGGACAGATAAATTAATGAATGCAGACATACACAGGATATCCCCAACTGACCAGATAAGTTCCTCGTCTGTTATTTTCATTGAGAAGCCGAACAAATGAGTGGAAGAGTCACTCATGCGAACCACATCTAATAAACATTGACATTTAGCTTTCATTTCACAGGATTAGCAGTAAGATAAATAAAGAATTTAGTAGAGATCAAACCAGTGACCTAAGCTAACAGCCACAACCCCCTCTACCTTCCTGATATTGGAAATGTAAAGGACATGTCCTCTCTGTGGACTAGCAAACACTCCAATATCAATCACATGCACCTTATTCACTTTAATAACTCACTATGATGACATGGAAGCTTCATGTTGATAGCACCTAGCCACGAACATTTCTGTAATTCTGTAATTTATTTCAAACATTAAAAATTTAAAATGACATCTTCGCTTTGACTGTTTTGCCTACTTAAGTGTAATATAAATGCAAAGTAATCTACTCATACAAAAAGAAAGGTTTAGTATCTTTCAGTTCTACATATTGTAATGACACGGTGTCATTATTTATTGAACACAAACTGAGGCAAAATGCAGAATCAATATTTTGTAAAAGTAAGTACACCCCATGATTCCTTTATCAGCAATGACTTTAAATAGTTTTATTTCAGTTCATTGAGGTTTATGCACAACTTAAATCCATACAGATCAGATTTTCTCTGTGAATTAACATCTATCTTCCATCCTGTCTCTTCTCTGAGATCTCTCCAGACAGTAAAAGTCTGACATGATGCCATGTTGACTCTTCTCTTACCTCTTGCTCTATATCTTTCTCTCTTTATTTGGCTGTTGCAACACTTTGATTTCTGTTTTTAAGTCATTTATTTGTACATTTGCTGCTGTGTTTAGCCCTGTTTCCACTAACAGGTCCAGTTCAGTACGATAGAGGTCAGTACGCATTATGTTGTACCAGATATCTGACCTGAACTGTTCCATTTTTGGGAACATTTCTTATTCATTATAATTCCAGGAAACATCGCACCAATATGACGTGACACATCTTTCACTGTTTGGCTGATATTCTACCTACTGGGTAATAGTACAGTTTGCTGTGGAAATGCACCAGGATTTACTGAATCAAACCATTCCCATACTGACCCAGACCGCTGGGGTAAACGGGGCTTTTGGGATCATTGTCCTGTTACATGACCTAGTTTCAGCCAACTATTAGACAGATGGCCTACTATTAAACAAATTTAACTGTTGACTATTGTCGGCAAAAAAAAAGAAAAAGAAGACCAACAGAGTGAGACATCATCTTCTTTCCTGTCTCTGCTGAGAGTTGCACATGTGCAATAAAGTTCACCAGGGGAAAGATATGGCAGCGCACCAGGGAACAAAACAGCTGCAGACGATGTCAAAAGTCTGGGATAACTTCACATTAAACTTACAAAATAAATTAAATACATGTGAGATTTGTAAAGCGGACCTTGTGTACCACGGAAGTACGCCTGCAATGCTCGAACATTTAAACATTTACATCACAACCTCATGTAAGATTTCAAAGCTGAAAGTGAAATAAGTTGCCATTTAATAATTATGAGATACATAATCAATTAGTCGACTAGTCGTTTTAATCGTCGATGACTAATCTATCAGAATAGTCATTAGTTCTGGAAGCTGTAGTTCCAGATGTCGTGAAGTTTGTTCAGATGCTGCTTTGCAAATCTAAGCTGCCCTGTCATCTTTTTAGAGAGACGAGACCTTCTGCAGCAACTCTTCTTTAATAAGTCATACTTGTTCAGTCTTTTTCTATTTGTTTTACCATGAACATTTAACATGTTAAGTGAAGTCTAGGATGTAGTTGTAGGGCTTCTTGAGGTTTCTTTTAACAGTCTGACTTATGCAAAGATTGATACCGTTCTTGATACTTTTAACTTGTGAATAATCTTTCTAAGTGTGCCATGATCTCCAATTTGTTTGAAAATGTGTATAACCCTTTCCTGGCAGACATTTATAACTGATACTTTAAAATCACTGATGATTTAGTTTGTTTATAAAATGGTGTTGAATTCATTTGGAGGACATGGAATCTGAACTTTTTATTCGTGCATCTGAGCCTTACAGATTTTTTGGGGGTCTAACTCTTAATTTCTAGCATGGTTTTAAAAGATCACACAAGTAAGGAATATTACCGCTGTGATACAGAATTATAGGACATCATTAGTGGTCCGCCCTGCTCGGCTGCTCCGCGTGAGCGCATTGAATCCAGCAGCATGTGTTCCTCAGCAGGAGGGAGAAACAGCCCAGTGATCCCAGTGTTCAGCAGCGTGAGAGAGGGGTGGTAGACCACTAGCTGAAGTAGTGCTTACTCAGGCTTTTTACACATATGGAAAGAGGAGAAATGTGCAAGTAGGGTAAAATGAAAACTGCAAGTAATCTGACCCAGTTTTCCCTCCATATTGGTGAGGCAGGCAGTTTTCTATTTATGCTCTTGCTTTGGATTGATCTCACTAGGAGGCAAAGAGCTGCTTCTCAGGGGACAGTCGGCCTTGTTAATAGCCATTGTTTATTATAAGCTGTGCACACATCTACAGAGTTATTTTCCTCACACAGAAATGTTTACAGTGTTATAAGTGCAAGAAAAGTGGCTTTGCTGTATTTCTGAGAGCCAAACAGTATAAAGAAACTTTGTTTTTATTCTGTTATGTTGCACCTTCCCGACAGGTGCACATCAAAGTTTGTAGAATAATTATTGTGTGTGTTTATGGGAACTTTTTTTCTGTTCTTGTTTATGTCATACAGCTTTAGAAAAATAAATACTGAGAACAACATCTGGAAGATAACTTTATTTTACTTTAGGTTCATAAAGGTACTTTGCCTCTAACCTCAGAGGCCTAATGAGGAGTTCCTTGTCATGATGGATTTGGATCAGACAAATTCCTCAGTATAGACCAAAAAAGAGGTGGGGAATTTAGTAACTGAATTTAAAGATCTAAAGTCTATTTTTGTTAATAAACTTGGGGCTTTGTTGAGTTATACCTGGTCGCACCAGACTTAAAAAAAATGGTATTTTTAAGTGAAATCTAAGCTATTCCCACATTTAATGAGGTTGAATTTTTACTCTCAGGCAAAAGAAAACCAGATTATATGATGTGAATGTTGCTTCCATGATTGCAACTACTAAAGCCCCAAGTTCAGCATTTAAACCTGTCACATTACAGTTTTTATCAGATCAAAAATACGAGATGGTCTTAAAACTCAGAGGCCCAGTTGTTTTCACCACCTCGTCAAACACATTTACTCTAATTTAAGACGCAGGTCTCTACTTAAGGTTTAGTATTGAGCGTGTGGCATCTACAGTATTTGTCAGTTATGAGCTACCAGCATCCATAATGTACAAAGTCGAGTTCCTCATCAGGAGCCACCTCTTTGCTGGATCATCTGGGAAGAAAAGCTTGAGCTCAAAATCCTCGCTGCTCTCCACCCACAGCGTGGACTGATGAGAGCATATAAGGCGAGAAGGGTGGGAGTATCAAGAGCTATAACAAGCTCCCACAGTGATTTCCTTCTGAGCATCACCTCTTTACAACCTGTGTTCATAGTGTAGACTTATAATTGGCCTGTGGTATGAACCATCCTAAAGATCAGTGCTTTTAGCATCTCCATGTTAACTGAGGTATTTCTTCTGTATCTGAGAAATACACTCATGTGAGAATGAAACTAAGCCCACTTTAAACTTAATAAAAATTAGAATTAGCATAAAAACAACCTCAGATGAACAACATGTCACTATTTAACAAAAAACTCAACCAAAATGCAGAATCAGTGTGTGAAAACAGGAAGTACACCTCATGATTCAGTAGCTTGTGGCATTAATCATTACGATGTAATTAGTCTCACATTGTTTAGAGGAATGTTTGGCCACCCAACACTAATGTCGATGATGGACCGATGGCCTCACGTTTAATTACAGAAAACTTTGGTGTCCAGAGGAGTTCATGTTTGACTCAGTGACTGCAAGGTGCTCAGGTTTTTATAAACCCACATCATCAGCCCTCCACCACCGTGCTTGACAGTTGGTAAAACAAAGTGCCGTTTATGCCGTTTGCCCCTTATCAAGTGCTTGCTACCACTTCAGGGTGCTGAGTCCATATTTATGTTTTAGCCACAGAGGATGTTAAATGTGGCAGCATTGATTCTCTCATATGCATTTATAAGTAAAACAGTGTTAAAGTAAACTTACTTTTTTCATTAAAGGGTAATCTCGCCAATTAGTCTTTCCATTGTTAAGATGATGCGGCCCATTATTATAATTCAGCAAACTGAAGTTTTCCTCATCTGACTGGGAGCTTAGGGGGCAAAATAAAAAATACATGAGTGAATGAGTGATGGTGATTGCCTGAGAGAGCAAAATGTCATGGTATGGCAGACTTGAGTTTGCAAAAAAAAAAAAAAAAAGACAACAAAAAAAAAAAAATTCAGTTTCTAAACTGGAATCACTTACATTACTTTTCCTTCACTGAGATAAAAGACAATAACTTTACAAGAAATGTTCATTTTGACCATACCATGCCAACTTCATTTATATAGCACTTTCAACCAATGACAAAACAAGTGCTTCACACAAGTAAAGTCAAGATACAAATAAAAACAAATATAAAAGTAAAAACAAATGAAAACATCAAACTTTAGAACAGCTAAAACCAACACACTCAAACTAATTCAAATAAATAAGATCAAATAAAAAAAATTAAGTCTCGCTGAGGTTTAAAGCCGAAGAATAAAAACAGGTTTTAGCACAAGTTTTAAAAGTGGACAGTGAAGGGGCCTTTTTAATGTGCAAAAGCAGATTATTCCAGTTGTGGAGCAACAATGGAGAAAGCCCTGAACCCTCTTAGCTTCCCCCTGGACCTTAGTACCAGCCGCATCAGCTGGTCAGCTGACCTAAGACGAGCAGGGGTCAGCAGAAAAGCACAGTATAAATCTAACCTACTATTATTATGATTAATATTATTAGTAATTTCTTTTAAAGTAATATGACCAACAATCTTTTCTGTGAATGGAGGTTGAGGAAAACCAGCCACTCATCGCTCTCCTGTTGCTACTTTCCTCTGTTTTTTTTTATTTATTTTTATTTTATGTTTTCTTTTTGTTTAGTTTTTTTGCCGGTAAAGTTTGGCAGCAGAATTGTGCCATAGCTTTAGTTAGTTAGCTTTCTGATAATACTGTGTGCTGCATTATCAAGAGGCTTTTAAACAACTTAGACTTTGTATTTAATTAATCTTGATTTCTCACATTTGCCCCAAAAGGCAACTTTTTTTTTTATTTAAAATTATTTTAGTGCATGACTGAATCAAATAATAGACACAGACATTAATATTATAAACTCAAGCTCTCGTAATGTCTGAAAAAATGCATTTAATTGCATTTCAATTCAAAACAGCAGAAAAAAAATTCCCTGGCCAGAACTGAACAGACCTAAAGTTAAAGTACTTATTCTAAGTACTTTAACTAGCAGCTCTGGCTGTTCTTTGATTAAGAGTCTACAACATGTTACATTACTTTTAATTTTTTAAATGTTTTCATCCACACTCTTCATTATTAGACATTAATATCTGACGGTAAGCCAGGGTGGGATCAGCCAGCAGCAGCTTTGCATGTTTCATTCTCAGTCTGGTTGTGGAGCTCTTACTGCAGCTCGGTGCTGCTGCTGCGTGAGGACCGAGGCTCTAGTGAGCGCTTCTGGGCCACCAAATGGGCCACCTTTACGCCCAGCGGTGCAGGAGGAAGGCCACCAAAATCATTAAGGACCCCAGTCACAAACTGTTTTGTCTGCTACCGTCTGGCCGATTGTTTTCGCAGCATTCAAGCTCGTACCACCAGGCTCAGGGACAGCATCATACCGCAGACCAGGTGTTTGTATTTTTACTGTATTTTTTATAATACTTTTTTAACTAGAGATTTTACTCTATAAGGTTTTACTGTGAAGGGAACTGCTCACAAGTAAATATTTGATTACTCAGTTTAAATTTATATTGTTGAATCTTTTTTTTTTTTGGACAACTCTCCTTTTTAATTATTATTAACCAGAGACTTGGCTCTATCTGAACTGGACTGGACATACTGTTGGAATAATGAGTCACTACCCAGACAGAACAAGCGTAAATCAAGTAAAGTGTGCTGTTTTTTTTATTGAAAAGCATCTGTGACTGGAGTTGACAGAGATCCAGTGATTAACCAATCAGCAAGGCTGCACATAAAATAATAACTTGTGCAAATATGTAGATGACTATTAGGATTCTAAAATAATCTGATAAATAATAAAACATTAGAAATTCTTGTCCTCGTCTGTCAGTATCAGTTTAGGGCGTCTTTAACATGTGAGGGAAGTGGGAGATATGAAGATGGGCAACAAAGAGGTTTGCTTATTTCCCTTTAAGTATAAAGACAGAAATCCCCAAAGGAGACGAGAGGGGGAAAATAAAAGATGGGCTCAAATATTTTATGAGCAGGGACACTCAGCTTATAAGTAAGTAATATTTTCTGCTCTATATCTTCAGCTTCATGTGGTTTCATGTTGTTTTTAAAACATCTTTTAAACTGACCCTTTTCACTATTTTTTTTTTTTTTAATTCAGCTCTGACCGGTCAGATTAAAGATGAATTATTTATTTTATGCCTCAAGCACCCTGTACTGATCTAGGGTTTCCCACACAAAGACCAATGTGTGGTGCAGCACCACAGATTCTGCCCCCCTCCCCAACATGATTTCAATATAAAAAGATTAAGGCTGTCAAAAACAACATGTATCTGCAGCGACTAATTTATGTAATTAACTGCGTTAAGATTTATAACGCATTTAACTCGTGCACGCCTTGACATGCCCCCATACATCCGTCATTTCTCTGTTATGACGGCGGGACATAGAGGGGTCTAGCCGGCTGGCTCTATGAATGGATTTGAGTTTAAAAGAACATCGATGGAACAACCCATGGGTGTCGCAGCCGTGGAGGATGATAGTGTTTTATCACCTGCACTTTTCCCAGTAAGACGGTTTAACACCTGCACTGTTCCCCATGTTTTACTTTTACCAGAGTTTTGCATAAACGTGGCCACTCTTGGTCATGTGTCTGCACTCTGCCTCTTGTTGCTCCTTGATCAACTGTTTGGTTTGTTTTTTTTTGTCCCAAGTACCGTCTCACTTGTTGCGTTAGTTGTTCAGCAGATAAGGAGGAAACTAGCGGTTCATGGTTCACATTGACACATATTTACCCCAAAGTGTTGTTTTTGTCAGGACCCTTTTCTAACAAGTTGACACGGGTGTTAGAAAGGATTTGTACTTCAGCTATGCAGGGGCGGGTCTGGAAAAGTTTTAATGGGGGGGCCAGGTAGGGGCTCTGACCGAGAAAAGGCTGGTACAAATTAGACCTTTTTTAAGGTCTAGATTTTATAAAATATTGAACTGATTATTACGACTAAAGGGATCATCTAATGTAAAAAAGAAAAAAGTGAAGAAAATATAGTTAAAAACCAACAGTTGTTTTCTTTGGGTGATGCTGCTGTAGGACTTTTATCACTGCTGCACAAAGACAGGTCATCAGTTTTATCAGTTGTATGTTTAACTTTACGACGGATGTTATCACCATGGAGATGGTTGGTGAGATGATGCTGGATGAATTCTGCATTATGATCCAGAACATGGTAGAGATGATGCTGAACAATGTATAGAAGTACAGTACATGCTGCATTTACTGACCCTTGGACATCTGACGTTTACCCAAGGGAAGGTCAGTAAATATTAAATATTTGTAGCTTTGGCTCTTTCTGTTAATAAAATACAGTAAAAACGGGCAAATTTTAGACATAGTCACGAATGAAGATGAAACATGATTAATTTGTAAGTTGTGATTTAATCTGATTAAAACTCACTTGACAGCTCTAAAAAAAGATTCAAAGTGCTCTTTCACCCCATCGTTCTTGATCTCACACACACTGAGAGAGAGAGTGAGAACCGGTGAAGTGGAAATGTAGTAGTTCTCTTAGTTCTCTCTTAAAGAACTTTAAGAGATTGAGCTGAATGATTTCAAATGCTTCTTGTAGCTTTAAAAGTTGTCTCAGCAGGTGACTGAAGAACCACAGATAAGCATACAGGTGTATATTAAATATGGCAGCTCAGAAAGTGTCTGTTTGAACGCCCCACGCTGCACACACTTTGCATACACCCAAATGACGACCACCACAACCCCGCTACACTCTATTCCCTCACCCGCTCCCAGGGAGCAACAAAAACTGCTTTCTGGTCTGCGGGAAACACTGTTATCTCAGGTTTGTATCCTATTGACTCATGAATTTAAATTATTTGTTGTTCCTCAGTGCAAATGGCAACTTGACAAATCCTTCAGTAAAGATTCAATTTTAATTTTATTTATATAGCACCAATTAACAACAAAGCCATCTCAAGGCACTTCAGATGGTCCAGTTTTATACAGTTCATTGCAGTCCAATTATAATCCATTTAAAATCACATTAGTCCAGTTTTTAATAATTGTCTTCATATAATCATATAAGTCAATTCATTAAAGGAGCAATTAGTTTTGAAAACAAGTGCATTGCATCATCTCTTCAGTTCAGTCCATCCAGCCATCCTGATCAACCACGGAGAGCAAACAGGAAGAAAAAACCTCCAGCAGAACCAGACTCAGGAAAGGCGGCCATCTGCCTTGACCAGTTGGGGGTGGAAAGGACAGGACAGAGAGGTCAACACACATCATAACTAAGCCAGAACTGCTGAGAAAGAAAAGGGAAACACAAGTCAATTACAATAATAATGTCATATATTTATATAGAGAGAAGAAAAGCAGTACAGAACGATGCACTTGACTCAGTGCATGGTTGGATGTCCCCCAGCCGTCTCTAGACATAGAGCCGTATAACTAAAGGGATGGTTAAGGGTCACCCAAGCTGGTGCTAACTATAAGATTTTAAAAAAAGGAATGTTTTAAGCCAAAGCTTTAAAAAGAGAAATGGCGTCTGCTTCTTCAGCCCATATACTGGTTCCACCAGAGAGGGGCCCTGTAAGTGATGTGTGTGATGTCTATATACATATTTTCTGTTAATTTCCCCTTTACACAAGTTAAGGAAAGAATGACACCAGCTTCAAAAGGAACATTTAAAGCAGAAAAAGGTTGGTTCTTTGCCTCTGATCAACAGTTTTATGCCATGTTGTTTGAAATAACTACCGGCACACAAGTAACACAGGCGGGTTAAATATTTCAAGAAGAAAATTCGAATGATTCTCTTAAGCAAAAGCATTTTCATCAAGTCCACGTGTTTTCAGACTCTCGTCCTGATGACTTTCATGACTCTGAGGTAACTGTCCAGTCCCCCTAGTCTCTGGTAAGATACTAAACCCTGGCTTTTTATCAGATATGCCATAGACTCAGAGCCAGAGCTTGAATTCAGACCGGATACGACCAGACCTAAAAAGGCAAAGCGTCATAGTTTGATTCGTCATAAATGTTTCTCACAAAATTAAAGTCTATGATAATTCTCATGTAGAGTTTAAAATATTTGGTTTCATACAGTTCTCTGAGGCACTTTTTTCTTTAAGATGACCATTAGATAAGCATCAGTGTACATTAGTAATGATCAAAAGGCAATCTTTAACATGTGTTATTGCTGAGATCAACACTGAGAATTTGGGTGCACCCCAATGCAAAAAGTAGCTTTATTAAAGATCTCATTGTTTACATCAGTATTAGAAATTACTGTGAGGCCACATTTAATGCTAAATGCTATTTTAAGATTATAAAAAGCGTAATAGGTCCCCTTTAATTAAGGCCTCCAACCTGTCGTCCACTAAAAAGTAAGACGGTGTGGTCCAAATTATCTGGAGCTCCTGTGAAAAGATGCCGTCGGACAGAAGTATCTGTTGTGAAAAGATGCCCGGATCCTTAAACCTGATCCTGCCGGCTGTGGCAGAGCTGCAGATTGGGGCGATTTTCTGCAGACGCTGGTGACTGGGGAGATATAACTGACAGTGAATCACACATTTGGCGCTCTGAGTCACACCATAGTCACACTCGCTGCTCTCAGCCAGGTTTCTCATTTGGTTCAGTCTCATGAAACTTTATGAAGGAGTTTTTACCATAAAATAAACACATCATTTCTACCCTCGCCCTTTCCAGTAATTATATCCAAGTGATAAAGTAAACAGAAAACAAATCTGAGGAGTGATCTGAAACCAGTGTGCTTGGCGGCCATATTAGCAATCACACTCTGTGCTAAAAACAAACAAAAAAAGCCCAATAGGTAATCGATACCATTCTAGTAATTAAATTCAGTAGTAGCCTGGAAAGATGGAACCTGTGTGAAAACAGCCTTGATGATTAAAGTTGCATGAGACAGACTTTCCTATTAGTGCTTTATGAGCCACATGATGAATATAAAAAAAGAAATTGGAGAAAAAAGTATAGTTGTGTGTAGCAGAACCAAAATAGCTGCCTTTTTTTGGGGAAAGAAATTAAGATAAAGGGCTAATACCATACCTACCCAGGTGCAGTTAAACACAGTGAGACATTGTCATGCATAATAAGCTGATATTTTGCTTTGAGGAGCTTGTAAAGAATCCAGTCATGAATTTCTTCCCATTTACCTTTGCTAAGATATCCCTTTAGATTTTTTCCTCTGATGCAAAAATGAGGATTTTTTGTTCCAAATAAAACAAATCAAACATGTCAAAGTTTGTCATTTTAGTCCCAAATTCCTCCTTTGTGCCTCCACAGATGGTGTTTGTGTTCTGAGCAACAATAGAGGAAGGAGCAACACATTTTTCCATTACATCACTCAGAGAGCCGGTTTTTATTCCAGTTAAAGCAGACAACTAACAGAGATGTCTCAAAGCTAACACGACTGAACGGATAGAGCTGCAGCTACATGTACTAAAAAGCAAATGTCATCTTTTTGTTTTGTCTTTCTTGCTGCTGCGAGTGAAAGAGGAAATTCAGACAGAGATCTGCTTTGTTGATTGACAGCTGCCTCGGCGCATGCTGAATTTCTCTGCTGTGAGCATCTTTTCTAAAACCCTTGTCACTATGTATTTTTCACAAGTGGGGCTTAAAAGCATCAGGCCTCAAGAATAACTTTCGGTTTACTGGATTTCTATGAGTGGATTTCAATGCTGCATTGTTTATTAATGTGATTTAAGCAAAACTTTACAATTCCCTTCTAAACCCATACGATGTATATAAAAACTGCTGCTCATCAGCTCTCTGCATGTGGAGCTGGGGAATACACAGGAGCAGGGCTGTATCTATGGCACACGCTTTAAATGAAATTTGAGGAATGGGGAGCAAAATGATAGCAGCATTGCTGAGTGTTCTGCGTCCTGCCGTCATTACGCTGCATCTCCAGTGAGTTCAGACTGCAGAAGCCTTTTAGGTGTAGGACGAGAATGGATTGAAGGGGGAGGAATGATAGATCAATCTTTTAATGAGAATGTGTGGTTTGCTTTCCAATGATGAGAAAATCCAAGCATTTCTTTTAGAAATCTCATATCAAGCATTTATTTCACTCTTAAATTTTCACCTTCTCTTATTCTAGAAACAAAGCTTTAATCTATTAGACCATAATTTCAGCTGAATGACTGAACCTGCAACTTGAGAGCTCTGGGTCTGTTAATCTGACTGTTGTCCATCATATGTTCACTGCAGTGAAATCCATTTTTTATGCAACATTTAATCATTACTTTGGTCCACATTCCTTACAAATATTAGACTTCATGTTGTTCATCCTAGTCACTACTTATGGTGCAACCAGGAGAAACCCAGCTTATAATTTTTGTTTTGTTTTTTAGGCTGTCGGTTGCACAAGTTCTCCAAACAGTAGACATGCTTCATAAAACCTCATACCATGAACAAAAAGAACATTAGTAACTATATTATAGAAGATATTGATTCAGTAGTTAATAGTTTTTATAAACCTGTCCTGTACACCATCCCTGTCATAGTCAAGTCTTTTGTTTATTTGTGTTCAGAGCAAGCAGCAACCTCCGCCTGTCAAATGTGAAACCTATGAAGAACTGCAAAAAATTGCAGTTCACCCCTCATCCACTAGGGGCTGGTTCCAAAACAGAGCAAATCCCCATAGACTCCCATGTTAAAAAGACCAACTTCACAGCAGAAATAAACATGTTTAAAGCCTGGTACAACAAACATTTTAAGATTAATAGGTCAAGTTTACCTTCATGATAACTGTGAGGGGGGTGAATTTTTTTCCAACTCATCCCTTTGGATTTTATTCTTGAAATTCGGCACTATTAGGGGTGTGTCTTTTTGATTGACAGGTATCCAATATCCGCGGAAAGAAGGGAGAGTGCAGCACAACCGTGGTTTTTAGCCGGCTAACAGTGTGCCTTAGCTTTAGCCCGACTACCTCCGTTAGCCAGGTTAGCTACCGTTAGCTCGGGGTAAGCTCGGTTAGCTCTTAGCTCGGAGTTTGATGGTTATCAATCATCCACCCCCACCTTCACAGTCCCCCTCTCAGCTCGACCTCTTTGCCCATTTTTGGATTTTCCTGGACTAACTTGACACTGCCAAGATGGCGACGGTGGGAACCACCCAACGAGCTTCACTTTTGCTCTTCAGAAACCTACAGGTGACGTCACGGAGGCTCCATCCATCTTTTATACACAGTCTATGGTTCAGAGCCCATATCTTCTGTCAGGATACAGATCCACCACGTCAGTTGTCACCTTGACAAAGATTTTCTACTAAAACCTTGACTGAAATACTTAAGGCAAGGCAGTTTATTTGTATAGCACATTTCATGTACAGGACAATTCAAAGTGCTTTAGATAAAACAAAGGCATTGCAGATACTTAAATACATCTCTTTTGTATGACACACTTATTAGATGCCTAAATTCTCACCGTGTTTTGTCCTTTGGATTGAAGCAGTGGCAGACATTGTATGGTTGAAGCTGAGGGTCCTACATTTCCCAGCTTCCTGCTGGAGGTACATGCTAATGCTTCACTTAAGGACAGCCTGTGAGGCCCCTACCCTGATGTGAGCCTACACTCACACCAAAAATCTGATCATTACTTGATTTCTGGAGTCATCAGATAAATCGAGTGATCATGTAGACAGCATAATCTGATTTCCTTTCTATCCAAATCATGGTAGTTATCTGATTATGAGAAATTTGATTAACACACTTAGATTTTTCCTCAGTACTATAGTTCAACAAACTACTCCAAAAACATTCTGATTATGGACTGGAAAATTTTTCAAATAACTCATTTCAGAAGTGCACGTAGACGCATCAGATTAGATTATTACAATTATCTGATTACTCCCACTTATCCGATTTTAAAAAACAGGTTCAGTGACGGCCAGCTGAGCAATTCTGGCCGTGACACCAAGCATATAATGAGATACGGAGCACCAACACAGCTGTCTTTGTCAATTTTATTCTTAGCAAAGAAATCCATCTGTCATACAGAGACAAATAAGCAAGCTGTGTAGAGGAGGAAAAGATGCAACATTCATCTCCCCAACTATGCTTATATTCCTGGCAGAAGTCGGGGAAAGAGAGAAAGATGGGTTACTCTGACCTAACTTGAGGAAAACAACTCTGACAAAGAAAAACTGCTCGACCAAAGAGCCGGTGCAGCCATAACAGTGGGACTCCAGCACCGCAGATGTTCATTCAAATGAAAAGAAAATAACACATTTTAATCACAGCCTTCATGCCTGTCAGGTCTCCAGCTTTTCATCTGAGTTAATTCCCTCGGGATAAGTTTAATATACTGTATAGAAGTCTTTCTTAATGAACTTTGTTCAACAAAATCAAGCAGATTTAGTCTCAGCCCTAAAAGTTTAGTTAATTATTTAGTTCATTACTTCCTCCTTCTGTCTTTTGTGCTGTTTCCTCCTCTTGTTCCCTTGTTTTGCTGTTTTCTGCTTCCTCTCTCATCCAGCCCACCCCCTTCCACATGCAGAGAACAAATCTGAAAGAAGCATTTGAAGTCTTTTTTTTTTTTCTTTCATTGGGATGCCTTGGGTAGAGTTTGTAGTCTTGGCCCTAAATAAGAGCTCGTCTCTTTATCAGCGAGGATAGCAACTGTGCCCTTTCTATGAAGTCATTCCAAGTGTAGCCCTTCTGAACGCTTCCCTGGGCCACGTTTATGCTGTCTGGATTGAAGCACCCAGTCACATAAATTTGCATCTCGACTTGGGGCAGACACATTTTTTCTGGGCTTGTATTAGTCATTTTGTGTCCCTCATGTATCTGTAATGATGCATTGAGGCTAGTGAAGCTGCAGGCTGTTTGTTTACCAGCAGGCACTCTGTAGTATGTCCTCCTGATACCCTTAATGCAATCGTACTCACACAATGCATTGACATGATAACATCTCAGAGTAACGACTTTAACATCTGTGCATGTAATAACAGGCACATTATTACCTTTTGCACCCTCCGAATTGAAATTATAGCATTTATGGGGGGAAGACACATTGCTAACAAATGTAATTTCCAAAAACCATCTGGAGAGACTTTAAAATGGAAGATTGCTCCCAAAAATGAAAAAAGCAATAGATTTGGTCTGTCTTCTATCCAAATATAGCCCAAACAGTTGCATAAATATCAGTAATTCCACCTTTACTGCTTCCAACAAACAGTATAAAGTATTCTCCCAGCACTTAGGCTTAGGCTCAATGAAAGATGTATTTTCATCTGAAACAATCCAGCACCTCACAGCACGGTGCAAGATACTGGCAGGAAAAGAATACATGGAACACCATGAACAGTTATTTTAACTGTTAATTTTTTACAGCTATTTTATGTCTAATTATATAACTTTCCTTGCACATATCAGTCAGAAGTTTCTCCTAAGCACTTTACAGTTCATTGCGAGCAACTTTTTCTTAAAGCAGTTAATAACTGATGGGGCTTTTACAGATTCATCTTCAAATTTACCGGCCAATAATCCAGAGATCCAGTAATGTAGGAATTGAAAATTAAAGATGTACGTCCAAAGATCTGATCACCTGAACACCCAGCATCGTGTGAAACTTTCAAGAATTAATAATGAGGGAGCTTTCAATCACCAAGCACACCTCCTTCTCAAAGTCTTTCTTTCTGCCTCTCAAGCTGACAGGCGTTCACATTCATCTTCACCTCTCATGAGTTTTTAAACAGCCCCTCCTTTTAGTGCCAGACTCAAGTCTCAACTTTTCCACATGATTTACTTAAAATCAAGACTGCACTACTTTAGTGGTGCATTTTCATGATATTTTTATGTTCAAAACCAATTTAAAACATTTAAAACTTACCAATCTACCAAAAGAATGGCAAATTTTCTGAACTTATCATGTCAACCAGTTCTAGTTCCATTTCTCATATAAGACAACTTTTTGCAGAAGCATTTCACTACTGAAGAAGTCTAAATACACCCTGGACCACAAGTCACTCAACATTCTCTACTATTTATTAGTTACACCATTTTTAAATGACTTGGCAGAGGTTTCAGCAATACTTATAAATATATCATTACTATTTATTCTACAAAAAAGAAGAAATTAATGTCTCAGACATTGGAAACTGATAGAGTTGGAAGAAACATCACGAAAGGAAAAAACCCTTGAAGGAATGTACCACTGACAGATAGTTGCAGTGGTGGATATAAACAAGTTCTACCAACGGCTAGAGAGGGCTGAACTGAACTGAACTGAACACAGAGACGCTAAACATGGCAGCACAGGAGCAAGCCTGGAGTACCATGGCAATCGAGGTCCAGATCTACCACACCAGGCAGGTCCCCAGGTGCAAGCTGAACAGAGGCCCTGCCTGAAACAATCCAGCACCTCACAGCAGGGTGCAAGATACTGGCAGGAAAAGAATACATGGCCATAACCACGTAGCCACCATAGTGTACAGAAACATCTTGCAGAAAATGGACTGGACACCCCTAGGTCACAGTGGGAAACACCTCCCAAGGTGGTGGAGAAGAAGAGGCCTAAGATCCTGTGTGGGACTTCCAGATAGAGACCGACAAAAAGGTGATGGCCAACCAACCGGACATTGTGATCATGGATAAGCAGCAAAGGAAAGGCAAAGGGATCAATGTAGCCATCCCCAATGATGGAAATATCAGAAAAAACAGAACACGAGAAACTGGAGAAATAACAAGGACTCAAGGAAGAACTGGAGAAAGCCTGGAAGAAGAAGCAACAGTAGTACCAGTGATCTTCAGAGCACTGGGGGCAGTTTATCATGGCAAGCTCACCCAGTACATGCAAATAAATCCGCCTTTCATAAACTCCATTAAAGAGTGCAAAACATACATTGGCATACATAAAAACTACATAACCAACAGAAAACATGTTCATTTTTATGTCCAAAATAGCAGCAGTACCAGTGTCCTCAGGATGCTTTATGTGTATTTAGTGCATCCTGAATAGATGTAAAACTCTACTAAAATAGCTTCTAGTGTAAGAAAAACATTATCAAGGAGATGAATAGCCTCGGGATGTGTGCTTCTCTAAAATCTGGTTGTTTTTGTTTTAAAATAATATATTTTTTCAGAGGGGAATGAATAACAAGGCTGCTGGCTGGATGGAAAATCTTTTAAAATCTGCAAGCCTTATTTTTGTTGAACACCAGTTTTATAAATTAATGCTGAAGGGGTTCTTTGATACTGTACCAACCACCTCATTGTTTCCCATCCTCTCTCCTCTGTTGCGTGATAAAAACAGCACCAAACCTGGCTGGATGCAGCTGTCTAATGGTCTTTTATGGACTGAGTCAGGTCACCTGTTCCATATGTTGTTGATGCTCAAGGGAAGGTGGGTTTCTTGGCTCCTGTGAAAATCCACAACTGTTTTATTTTAATGAAGCTAAGCTCCACGTTGTTGAAGTTGCATCGATCCACCAGCAATAAAACTCCCCTCTGCAAGTAATTTCATCATTCCCAGAGATTAAACTCACTACTGTTGTGTTGGCATCAAAACTGGGAATGTGAAACTCTCTCTAAAGTACCTTTGTACTGTATGTAAATGACTGTTCTCAGTATTATTGGTTTAAATTTGCATAAACCTTAAAATGAATATCTAAATGAAAGTTAGGCCAGAAGTTATGGATCACTCTATCTGTAGCATGTTAGATAAAATGCATAAAATATAAATAAACTAGAAAAAAACAAAATCTTTCCTTTGTGGCAATGTAGATTAGCTGCAGAAATGACATAAAAAAGGATTATATGGGAAACATGTTTACCCTCTGACATGACTTATCGTGGTGAAAGTGTCTCCTGTGTTTGTTTGAGGGTGTGTGTGTGTGCGTGCTTTGGTTTGATAGCTGAGGATTTAGATTGGATGTAATGATGCAAAGCAAAAAGCAGCGGGGATCTCACCCCCACCACCAGCACCCTGCTGTCTCCACTGTTAATATTTGGAAACAGGAGTAGGATTGTGGGGAATGGTTGTGGGTAACATCTTCAGCCATCTCAGGTAGCAACAACTGTATGCTCGTACATTTGTAATCGCCCACTATATTCACATTGTTGCCAAACTGATAATAAATTGGTAAAATTCTCTCACTGCTGCAGCTCTTCCTCCATATTGTGCTTCTGAAAATTAAACTTCAATGTGGAGGATCAGGGTTGTTTGGTTTTTTTTTTCACAACCCTCTCCCTCCCACACATACACCACATGGTCTGCAGAGGTCCACCATAACTGGCATGTCACAAAAGCTTTGTGATGATATTAGCCGATATCTGACCTTTAATGAACACACAGTTGGAGCCTCGCTGTTGTGGGAGGTTAGTGAGGTTGTCTGACAGCAGCATGGTTTAATGAGAGGGGTCCTCACGACAGAGCCGGTGTCTCAATAACTATGAAAACCTTCTACACACCTTATTAGCATCACACTAAAAAGCCACTCTACAGAGGATGACATGAAGAAGCTGAAATGTAATGGAAGGGATGGCATGTTTTCATCTATATCCAAGAATTCTTTAGCCACATGGAAATCTTTTCTTGTCTCTTTTTTGTCTCCTCAACTGTTTAAGCTTAATTCTTATCCATGTCTTCCTTGCTAGTAGCACGAGGCAAGACAGTCTTTGACTTAGTTTTAAAATGTGTTTATACAACTTAATAAGTTGTACGTTATAGCTAGTTAGCTTAGCTAAATCTGTGTAAGACTTTTTTTTTATTTGACAAGAATCTTATTTCAAGACATTAAGTTTTTTAATTGGAGCGTTTTATATAGTAAATGTTTGAGAGATTTTGTATTGTCAGTGAAATCCAAATATTAATAAACAGCTATCCATGTTTAGCCCGTGAAGCTAAGCTAGAGATGCTAGGCTAAACATGGCAAGCTGGACTGCGAAAAACTGCTACACTTAGACTTAAAAGAAAACAAAACATGTAACTGTAAAGCTTATAAATAGTCAGATTTTTACTTGTTTCACTTTCAAGCAAAGCCGATATCAGACCTTTTCACCTTATTTTTAGCATCATGTTAACAATGCTCTGCAGATTATGTCATGGAGAAGCTGGAGTGTAGTGGAATGGATGGGATGTTTTCAGCCATGTGAAAGAATGGATTTTTATTCTATTCTCGTTTTTTTCTCTCTCAACTAATTTAGCTTTCTTGTTTTACACTTGCTAGTAGCAAGAGGCAAGACAGTGTTTGACTCAGTTTTAACATGTGTCTACACCAAAAACAACTAAACTATGTTTCAATTAGCTTAGCTAAATCTGTGTATGCTTGAGTAAAAGCGGGTACACACTACAGGATAATCGGTTTTCCTGTGGTGTGGGGTGTGTTTTTGTCTGATCTGATCCGCTCGGAAGGAGAGATCGTAAATAATGAACATTTAATATTTGTGACTAGAATATACTATAACAGAATTCAGCTAATGTTAACACAGCTAACCACAAATTATCCAATACGTTTTATTTTTTCCCCCTAACATTTGTATTAGAGGTCACTCAGCTATGATGTTGGCTTCTTAACTAACATGTTAGCTTCTTTTTAAATATAAATGCATATTTTGGGCAGAGCCAGAAAAATTGCTCTATTCTTCAACTTCTTCACCTATAAGCTAATGTTATTAGACTATGCTACATGCTTATTGTAAGAAATTGATCTTCTCACTCTGAAAGAGCTAATTTAACAGAATATAGTCTATTTTGTTTGGTACCAATAGCTGGGTGTACATTTTCAAGTAAAGCAAGCCTTAACAAAACTACACAAAAGGAATCTGACACATTTCTACATGGCAGGTTTGGAGTAAATGAACGAGTGTCACGTGAAGGTAGTCGTATAGGACCATGTTTATTGTAGTTTTATTCAGTAAAGGAAGTAATTTTTTCACTGAACAACAACTGCAGTGGAAATCCACAAGATATTTATGGAACTAGTTCTTCAGTATCTACTTAAATCTCTACGATCATTTTGCCAACACAAATGCAGTTCAGTTATTTCTATTCTACCTACTGCTAACCAAGTCTTTCTGAAACCTCAGGCAGCCACATGATCAGTTTTTAGCCGAAAATTCAAGCATTTTTTCCTAATTTCTTAAAGTGAATGACATGGATGTGAAATTAAACATCTCACTAAGAAGGAAAGCTAATTAAATCAAATCATACCAGAACAACTGGGCTTGTTTTTACTGTCATTTCCATCATGGGACTCTTAACATTTTTATTTATTTTTTTTATAAATATTTTTTTTCTCCTTCCTTAAAGTGGGAATTGTCTCTTCCCTTTCCCTGTGCTCCTCCTGACAGTAGTTACCTCCCTCTGCATATCCATTTGGTCCATCTCATCATTATCCTATATTGTACTGAACCCCATATCCC
This sequence comes from Melanotaenia boesemani, assembly GCF_017639745.1. Classification (NCBI taxonomy): domain Eukaryota; kingdom Metazoa; phylum Chordata; class Actinopteri; order Atheriniformes; family Melanotaeniidae; genus Melanotaenia; species Melanotaenia boesemani. The sequence goes on from NC_055698.1 coordinate 6,797,844, forward strand.
CACCATGGAGGGTCTTTTGCAATTTCAGCAGCTCTTCAGGCTTGTGTGTGTGTGTCAGCTTCATGCTTAGCTGGTCATTGATGGTGCAGTGCACACAGTCTCTAAGGACAACAATATTTTGTAATTTGCATGTCTGATTCTCAAGGATGTTAACTGTGCTGAACATGCAGTTGAGTAGATGTTTTTTTTTCCTGTAGTGCTGTCTGTTCACATTCTATCACCACAAATGGTGTTTTACTGGTGGTTGTCCTTTTCCATGTGAAATTTCCTTATCAGTTTTAGAAGACCCAGACATGTTTGTTTCCCTTTATTCAGCATCTTTAAAGCAGTGTAGCCCAGGGGATTGATGGCTTTTAATTTCTCCTCCTTAATCATCTTTTATAATTTGCCCAGGGGCCACAAACGGAAGCACGATGAAGCTCGAGAGGAAGAAGAGGTCAGCAGGGATGATGTGGATAACAAGCAGGAAGGAGAAGAGTCATCCGATGAGTCCTCCAAAGACACCAACGAGGAGGAGGAAGGCAGCAGTTCGGAGGCAGATGAGATGGCTGCAGCCTTGGAGGCCGAGCTAAATGACTTCATGTGACAAGAAAGCCGAAGAAGCACGATCACTAGAAAGGGACCACATAAACCCAAGCCCCGTCGACCTTAAAAGTGGTACCTAAAGTTATTTTTCTGCTTTGTAACCTGTAACTAGGGTGTGTGAGCCATGAATGTGCGTTGTAATGAAAACTGAATGTCCTGTACAGAAATTGCTGTATAAATAAAGGCTTAGATTTTTGTAGCACTGGTATTTAGCCTTTTTGGCATAAACCCTTTGATGTTAACATTTTATTGTAAGATAAACTATAGGAGACATGAAATTTGATACACTTCATTTTTCTATTTCAATTTTTATATTGAGGAAAAGATAAATGTTGATGAACATCAGCTGTAAATTTTTTGATCATTGTACTTGCCAAAGAGTTTGAAATAAGTTTGCCAAGGTGTGCAACTTCATTTTTTACTCTTCCAGTTTTATTTTTCATTTTTTGTTTCCTTAACAGGTTTTAGATGAATTAATTCAACCAGCGGATTTAGACGTTTGAATGTGTTTCTTCCTCCTTGTGTTTGTACATCTCACAAAGCTTTGTTGTATGAAGGTAAGCTCCTCAGTTTTGTGTCATAAACTGAACCCAAATTCACTTTTTCCTCATGCAGCTCAGTTCTCCGCCCTCTCTAATACACTGGAGCTTGTTTCGGAGCACATTTTAAGACTTCTATGCTAAACTAAACTCTGGAGGTGCTGCTCAAAACTACCACGTGAGCTAATATAACTCAGTCTGGCTGAAACGCTCTATATTCATGTAACTTAACTGTTTATATGAAACAGAAGTTGTGTATTAACCCAAAGTTTCCCTAAAAGACAAGTGCAAATAAAGAAAAGGACAGTGGTGTTGGAAAAATAGAGGATAATGCTTATTTTAAGCATTCTGATTCTGCAATTATTAGTGATATTTGTTTTAAAAGAAACCTATTTCTGCTCTAGTGTGCCCCTTGCAGTTTGTTTGCTGATTTTTCGTATCTAATTGGGTTTTTTTTTAGGAACAATGGAAATTAAAGTCTTGTTGCACTTTCAGCCACTGCATAGTTCAGACTTGAAATTAAAACCACCTGCCAAAATTTTCTCATCAAATATTGAAAGAAAAATATTTGTTGGAACTTTTGTTTTATGAAGTTTGATAGTGCGGAAGTCTGTTATTTCAGACCTATTACAAACTCAAAACACAAACAGTGGCATGAACTCAATCTTTGCATGCAATGTACAGTATAGCTTTACAATATAAAAATATGTATATTGATTAAAAGTCTTTCCACAGGAAGTGATAAACTAAAATCTGAGCTCCTACACTGAGCAGAGAGCGCTCCAGCACCTCAGCTGGGTTTGCATAAACCAGCCTCACTGCTGAATTTAACCACATTGTGTGCACTTTAGCAGCATTTTATGTTGCAGGATGCAATGATGCAAAGTCGGGGTGTGTGGCTAACAGCATATATTTGCCCCTGGTTAGGAGTCAAACCTGCAGCTTTCAGTCTCAATCCTCACCAGTGATCTTCCATTTTCTGAATTTAAGCAACAAAACTAAATAAAAATGTTCTATGAAGCAGAGGGCTGATGTCTGATCAGACCTGCGTTCAGTTACTGTTCAACCATCAAGCTGGTTTCACCCAGAAAACATGAGTTTTTTGTTTGTTTCCTTTTATAGTGACTGCCATCGTTTTTTGTGTGGTTGTGGTTTTATCAGTGAGTTTCAAACTAATGACATGTAAAGTATTTGTAAAGTCTATTTCCTACTTGACCCAGAGAAAAAAATACTTTCATCAAATAAAAATGTTTTTTACGTAACATGATGCAGTTTACTGATTGGAATGATGAGATTTTAAATATGAACATAGTTGTGCATTTGTACGCCAGTGATTTGATTTTGCTGCCTTATCGTCGTAGGGTTTTAATTGTAAAGTCGTAACGTGTGTGACACTGATGGACTTTGACCGTTCTGTTTCATGTGGCTGCTCAGGTTTACATGTGTGGCAGGTTTGTTGTAATTTTTGTAATTATAACAAACAGCCTTCTTCTCCCTGTTTTCAGCTCGCAGTTCTATTTGTTTCTGTTATGTTTCATTTGTGAACCATAAAAGCCAAACTTTTCCTTTTTAAATCCCGTTTTATTGGAAATTGGTGCAAATTGTTGGGGCATGGCTATGCCTGGGGGGCTCCTCTGGGAATAGAAAGACATCTGTGATAGGACTCTATCATCTTGTCATTCAGTCAGGGTAATAGGCCTTCAGGTAGATTATAAAGGACACGGCAGTGTAAATCACAGTCATAAAGTCTATTAAAAGCACAAGTCTGCCAGCTCTGTTATAGAGCTCAGTGTGTTTTTTTTCCCCAGTCAGAGTGGTTGATCTGCTGACTTCTAACACCAAACAAACTGCAAAAAATGGAGAGCTATTTACTCTGCGGTAAAGGTCAGTATTTTCCTTCACTGTAAATTTCCAGAGCCACCATATTCAGTTTTATTCTTTCTCCACATCAGAATGTCAATTAGGTCTATTTTGCAGTTTCCAGAGCTAGTTTAAAAGTTGATTTTACAACAGTTTTACAGAATCAGTGAAGGTTCATGACTTAAGATGCAACAAGAGTGACCTCACAACTCAAGTGTGGCCAAATGACCGGCAGGTTAGAACCAAATATTTGAAGACAAGGTAATTACTACAGAAGACTTCTGAGTCATTGTCAACTCTGATGTCTGGTCAGTGGTTTTTAGAGAAACCTAAATGTCAATGTTTAGAAAATCTAAAGATTGTAAATATAATCTTCTAGAACTGGTTAATAATATATTAAACACCTGCATTGGACATGTAGGCTAAATTGAAACTGAATATGGCAGAAACAAAACAAAAGAATCTAAGAAGTTAGTACAACTGATTGTGTTTTCGTTGTTAGTTTGAATTTCAGAGAATGACATAAAAATGGTAAAGATTGATGTAACCTGGTGTTTTCACAGATTTACCCAAATTCACCAAAGGCAGCTCAACTACATGACCACCACCTTGTCCATTTAGAGTTGTATTAGTGAGAAATGTCTCACTATTCTGATTGTGATTCAGTATCTAAAATCTTTCATTTGCCCCTATCAGACTGTGGAGCACTGATGTAACTTATTGTGGATTTCTCCATCTTGAGTCATAGTGTATCTCCAAACGTGAAACTGGGTGAAAAAAATAGGAAAGCTCAGATCAAAGGTTGTCCAAAGCTGTCAGCCTTTTGAGTAGCAAAGTGCAGACATGAACCAGCTGTCAGAGGACAGTATTTAGGGCAGTGGGGAGAAGTGGAGGAGGCTGTAAATCACTGAGGGTATACAGTACTAAGTGACTAAACAGGACTGATGACTCTGATCTTACTAAGGTATTACAGCATACTTCAGCTATTGCTTCAGTCTAATAAATAACTGTGGCTTATAAAACATTTAATACAGTCGGTTTAAGAACATTATTCATAATAGTGGAGATTACAAACACCACAGTAAATCCCATCTTTGCTTTTCCACTGAGTTTCATCAGCTCTTGCAGCTATAGACGTACTCCATTTTTATTATTACTGAGCACAGCCTGCATAATACTTCAGCCGTGTAATCCTTCAAAATCTCTGAAGTGGTTTTATTGGGAAAGATCCATAGCATGAAAATCAATCATCCCCAGTGTAAGTTAGCAAGATAGATAACAGCCTGATCTAAAAGCTGCCTAAAGATTAGTGATAAATCAAGTCAGAAGTGTGATTTGACCACTTTAAGGCAATCTCACATTGAAAGATGCTGTATGCTCCACTTTACGTCTCCGTTAGGGAATGAAAACACACTTTTAAAACAGGTCAGCAAGTCAGGGACACTTTTTTAAATAAATGAACTTAAATGAGCTTATAAATGTAGAGCTGATGATTACTGGGTCAGGACAACATTCAGCTGTGTGGTGCTAACCAAAGGCATCTCAGAATTACTGTCATACTGTCGTCTTCAGAGCAAAACCTGAAGGTTATTCAGGAAGAAAAAAGTTAATTAAATACTATCCACTTACTTTCCCTGTGTGCAAGGGTAAAAAACAACATACCCACACATAAACATGTGCTATAAAATGTATATACAGCAAGATTTAGGAGTTTATTAGCTTAACTTAGCATAGGTTCTGCAGCATTTAGACTTTGGTGTGCTGCTTTTGTTTAAAGATAACACACTTATCAACACATTGTATCATCACAAAAATGTTAAGTTTTTAATAAGCTAGAACCAACATTAACACACACAAAGGGAAAGCTAATAAGGATAAGAAAACCTTTATTAGTCCTTCAGTGGGGAAATTGCAATCTTCACTATTGATGGTGTCAACAAAATGTCAAAGCTAGCTAAACTAAGCTAATAAAATTATGCTTCAGCTTGTATTGATTGTTTGAGTGGTATTGATCTTTCCATTGACATCTAGTTCAAACATGAATCAGAAACTTTTTTGTCACTGAGTCTTAAACAAAAAAAAAAACAACACTTCACAAAAACAATTTCCTCACTTTGTGATTGGGTCTAGACTACAGTAACATTTGTGTTGGGTTAGAAATCATGTGTTGAACCAAAACATTCTTTCACAAAAATGCCATTAGCTTTAATCATTTGCCATTTGGTATAGCTGCAGTGGTTACAAGTAAGTACAAGTACAATACAATACAATACAATATGATAAAACTGTCACTTCCTGGTTTTCTTTTAAGTGAGTTGGGTTGCGAATCAAAAATACATGCTTTTTACAAGGCAACATTGATCGCCATTGCTGACATTTTCACACCTTACATACAGTTTCTTTCACAACTACTAGAAAC